>NC_051334.1:45699831-45942684 GCF_015220235.1 Choloepus didactylus | reverse complement strand
AATTCTTCGACCCTTCCTCTCCCTGCAAAGGTGGAGTGTGACTCTTCATCACCTTGGATGTGCGCTGGACTTAAGAAGTTTGCTTCTAAAGAGTACAGTGTAGCAGAAGAGGTGTGTAATTCCCAAAGGCAGGTGAGAAAAGGAGAATAGCGTCTGCCTGTGCTTTCTGGCTGGGAACTCTCTTTTTGCCTGAGTCAGACTACTCAGATCTTTGATAGACCCATTCTTTCTTTTTTTTTTTTTTTTTTTTTTTTTTTTTTTAGGCATTCTTGTTATTCTACAGTTTATTGTTTTATGGGCATCATTTCATTGCTTTACAGGAATACTCTTTTGTTTTTTTTTTTTTTTTTTTTATATCATCATTTTATTGAGATATATTCACATACCACGCAGTCATACAAAACAAATTGTACTTTCGATTGTTTACAGTACCATTACATAGTTGTACATTCATCACCTAAATCAATCCCTGACACCTTCATTAGCACACACACAAAAATAACAAGAATAATAATTAGAGTGAAAAAGAGCAATTGAAGTAAAAAAGAACACTGGGTACCTTTGTCTGTTTGTTTCCTTCCCCTACTTTTCTACACATCCATCCATAAACTAGACAAAGTGGAGTGTGGTCCTTATGGCTTTCCCAATCCCACTTGTCACCCCTCATAAGCTACATTTTTATACAACTGTCTTCGAGATTCATGGGTTCTGGGTTGTAGTTTGATAGTTTCAGGTATCCACCACCAGCTACCCCAATTCTTTAGAACCTAAAAAAGGGTTGTCTAAAGTGTGCGTAAGAGTGCCCACCAGAGTGACCTCTCGGCTCGTTTTGGAATCTCTCTGCCACTGAAGCTTATTTCATTTCCTTTCACATCCCCCTTTTGGTCAAGAAGATGTTCTCCAGTCCCACGATGCCGGGTCTACATTCCTCCCCGGGAGTCATATTCCACGTTGCCAGGGAGATTCACTTCCCCTGGGTGTCTGATCCCACGTAGGGGGGAGGGCAGTGATTTCACCTTTCAAGTTGGCTTAGCCAGAGAGAGAGGGCCACATCTGAGCAACAAAGAGGCATTCAGGAGGAGACTCTTAGGCACAAATATAGGGAGGCCTAGCCTCTCCTTTGCAGCAACCGTCTTCCCAAGGGTAAAACTTATGGTAGAGGGCTCAACCCATCAAACCACCAGTCCCCTATGTCTGTGGTCATGTTAGCAACCATGGAGGTGGGGTAGGCGAATACCCCTGCATTCTCCACAGGCTCCTCAAGGGGGCACTACATCATTTTTTTTTTCCTTGTTTTTCTTTCTTTTTTTTTTTTTAACTTTCCCTTCTTTTTTAAATCAACTGTATGAAAAAAAAAAGTTAAAAAGAAAACAAACATACAATAAAAGAACATTTCAAAGAGACCATAACAAGGGAGTAAGAAAAAGACAACTAACCTAAGATAACTGCTTAACTTCCAACATGTTCCTACTTTACCCCAAGAAAGTTACATAATATAGCAACATTTCTGTGAACTTGTTCCTACTATATCCATCAGAAATTAACAGACCATAGTCATTTCTGGGCATCCCCAGAACGTTAAATAGCTTATCTGTTCTTCTTGGATTATTGTTCCCCCTTCCTTAATTGCTCTCTACTGCTAGTTCCCCTACATTCTACATTATAAACCATTTGTTTTACATTTTTCAAAGTTCACATTAGTGGTAGCATATAATATTTCTCTTTTTGTGCCTGGCTTATTTCGCTCAGCATTATGTCTTCAAGGTTCATCCATGTTGTCATATGTTTCACCGAGATCGTTCCTTCTTACTGCCGCGTAGTATTCCATCGTGTGTATATACCACATTTTATTTATCCACTCATCTGTTGAAGGACATTTGGGTTGTTTCCATCTCTTGGCAATTGTGAATAATGCTGCTATGAACATTGGCGTGCAGATATCTGTTCGTGTCACTGCTTTCCGATCTTCCGGGTATATACCGAGAAGTGCAATCGCTGGATCGAATGGTAGCTCTATATCTAGTTTTCTAAGGAACTGCCAGACTGACTTCCAGAGTGGCTGAACCATTATACAGTCCCACCAACAAGTGAATAAGAGTTCCAATTTCTCCACATCCCCTCCAGCATTTGTAGTTTCCTGTTTGTTTAATGGCAGCCATTCTAACCGGTGTTAGATGGTATCTCATTGTGGTCTTAATTTGCATCTCTCTAATAGCTAGTGAAGCTGAACATTTTTTCATGTGTTTCTTGGCCATTTGTATTTCCTCTTCAGAGAACTGTCTTTTCATATCTTTTGCCCATTTTATAATTGGGCTGTCTGTACTATTGTCATTGAGTTGTAGGATTTCTTTGTATATGCAAGATATCAGTCTTTTGTCAGATACATGGTTTCCAAAAATTTTTTCCCATTGAGTTGGCTGCCTCTTTACCTTTTTGAGAAATTCCTTTGAGGTGCAGAAACTTCTAAGCTTGAGGAGTTCCCATTTATCTATTTTCTCTTTTGTTGCTTGTGCTTTGGGTGTAAAGTCTAGGAAGTGGCCGCCTAATACAAGGTCTTGAAGATGTTTTCCTACATTATCTTCTAGGAGTTTTATGGTACTTTCTTTTATATTGAGATCTTTGGTCCATTTTGAGTTAATTTTTGTGTAGGGGGTGAGGTAGGGGTCCTCTTTCATTCTTTTGGATATGGATATCCAACTCTCCCAGCCCCATTTGTTGAAAAGACCATTATGGCTCAGTTCAGTGACTTTGGGGGCCTTATCAAAGATCAGTCGGCCATAGATCTGAGGGTCTATCTCTGAATTCTCAATTCGATTCCATTGATCTATATGTCTATCTTTGTGCCAGTACCATGCTGTTTTGGCAACTGTGGCTTTATAATAAGCTTCAAAGTCAGGGAGTGTAAGTCCTCCCACTTCGTTTTTCTTTTTTAGAGTGTCTTTAGCAATTCGAGGCATCTTCCCTTTCCAAATAAATTTGATAACTAGCTTTTCCAAGTCTGCAAAGTAGGTTGTTGGAATTTTGATTGGGATTGCATTGAATCTGTAGATGAGTTTGGGTAGAATTGACATCTTAATGACATTTAGCCTTCCTATCCATGAACATGGAATATTTTTCCATCTTTTAAGGTCCCCTTCTATTTCTTTTAGTAGAGTTATGTAGTTTTCTTTGTATAGGTCTTTTACATCTTTGGTTAAGTTTATTCCTAGGTACTTGATTTTTTTAGTTGCTATTGAAAATGGTATCTTTTTCTTGAGTGTCTCTTCAGTTTGTTCATTTCTAGCATATAGAAACATTACTGACTTATGTGCATTAATCTTGTATCCCGCTACTTTGCTAAATTTGTTTATTAGCTCTAGTAGCTGTATCGTCGATTTCTCAGGGTTTTCTAGATATAAGATCATATCATCTGCAAACAATGACAGTTTTACTTCTTCTTTTCCAATTTGGATGCCTTTTATTTCTTTGTCTTGCCGGATTGCCCTGGCTAGCACTTCCAGCACAATGTTGAATAACAGTGGTGACAGCGGGCATCCTTGTCTTGTTCCTGATCTTAGAGGGAAGGCTTTCAGTCTCTCACCATTGAGTACTATGCTGGCTGTGGGTTTTTCATATATGCTCTTTATCATGTTGAGGAAGTTTCCTTCAATTCCTACCTTTTGAAGTGTTTTTATCAAAAACGGATGTTGGATTTTGTCAAATGCTTTTTCAGCATCTATTGAGATGATCAATTGATTTTTCCCTTTCGAGTTTTTAATGTGTTGTAATACATTGATTGTTTTTCTTATGTTGAACCATCCTTGCATGCCTGGAATGAACCCCACTTGGTCATGGTGTATGATTTTTTTAATGTGTCTTTGGATTCGATTTGCAAGTATTTTGTTGAGGATTTTTGCAGCTATATTCATTAGGGAGATTGGCCGGTAGATTTCCTTTTTGTAGCATCTTTGCCTGGTTTTGGTATTAGATTGATGTTAGCTTCATAAAATGAGTTAGGTAGTGTTCCATTTTCTTCAATGTTTTGAAAGAGTTTGAGTAAGATTGGTGTCAGTTCTTTCTGGAAAGTTTGGTAGAATTCCCCTGTGAAGCCATCTGGCCCTGGGCATTTATTTGTGGGAAGATTTTTGATGACTGATTGGATCTCTTTGCTTGTGATGGGTTGCTTGAGGTCTTGTATTTCTTCTCTGGTCAGTCTAGGTTGTTCATATGTTTCCAGGAAATTGTCCATTTCTTCTACATTATCCAGTTTGTTGCCATACAGTTGTTCATAATATCCTCTTATAATTTTTTTAATTTCTTCAGGATCTGCAGTTATGTCACCTTTTTCATTCATTATTTTGTTTATATGGGTCTTCTCTCTTTTTGATTTTGTCAGTCTAGCTAGGGGCTTGTCAATCTTGTTGATCTTCTCAAAGAACCAACTTTTGGTGATATTTATCCTCTCTATTGTTTTTTTTGTTCTCTATGTCATTTATTTCTGCTTTAATTCTTGTTATTTCTTTTCTTCTACTTGGTTTAGGATTGGTTTGCTGTTCATTTTCTAGCTTCTTCAGTTGATCCATTAGTTCTTTGATTTTGGCTCTTTCTTCCTTTTTAATATATGCGTTTAGTGCTATAAATTTCCCCCTTAGCACTGCTTTTGCTGCATCCCATAGGTTTTGGTATGTTGTGTTCTCATTTTCATTCGTCTCTATATATTTAGCAATTTCTCTTGCTATTTCTTCTTTAACCCACTGATTGTTTAGGAGTGTGTTGTTTAACCTCCAGGTATTTGTGAATTTTCTAAGTCTCTGATGGTTATTGACTTCTAATTGTATTCCATTGTGGTCAGAGAATGTGCTTTGAATAATTTCAATCTTTTTAAATTTATTGAGGCTTGTTTTATGTCCCAGCATATGATCTATTCTGGAGAAAGTTCCGTGAGCACTAGAAAAGTATGTGTATCCTGGTGATTTGGGATGTAATGTCCTGTATATGTCTGTTAAATCTAATTCATTTATCAGATTGTTTAGGTTTTCAATTTCCTTATTGGTCTTCTGTCTGGTTGATCTATCTATAGGAGAGAGTGATGTGTTGAAGTCTCCCACAATTATTGTGGAAAACATCAATTGCTTCCTTTAGTTTTGCCAGTGTTTCTCTCATGTATTTTGTGGCACCTTGATTGGGTGCATAGACATTTACGATTGTTATTTCTTCTTGCTGAATTGCCCCTTTTATTAGTATGTAGTGGCCTTCTTTGTCTCTCAAAACATCCCTGCATTTGAAGTCTATTTTATCTGAGATTAATATTGCTACACCTGCTTTCTTTTGGCTGTAGCTTGCATGAAATATTTTTTTCCATCCTTTCACTTTCAGTTTCTTTGTGTCCCTGTGTCTAAGATGAGTCTCTTGTATGCAACATATTGATGGTTCATTTTTTTTGATCCATTCTGCGAATCTATATCTTTTAATTGGGGAGTTTAATCCATTTACATTCAACGTTATAACCGTGAAGGCATTTCTTGAATCGGCCATCTTATCCTTTGGTTTATGTTTGCCATATTTTTCCCCTCTCTCTATTAATATCCTTTATTGTACCCATACCGAATCTCTTTAGTACTGAACCTTTCTCCAAGTCTCTCTGTCCTGTCTTTGTTTCTCTGTCTGTAGGGCTCCCTTGAGTATCTCCAGTAGGGCCGGTCTCTTGTTAGCAAATTCTCTCAGCATTTGTTTGTCTGTGAAAAATTTAAGCTCTCCCTCAAATTTGAAGGAGAGCTTTGCTGGATAAAGTATTCTTGGCTGGAAATTTTTCTCACTCAGAATTTTAAATATATCGTGCCACTGCCTTCTCGCCTCCATGTTGGCTGCTGAGTAGTCACTACTTAGTCTTATGCTGTTTCCTTTGTATGTGGTGAATTGTTTTTCTCTTGCTGCTTTCAGAACTTGCTCCTTCTCTTCTGTGTTTGACAGTGTGATCAGTATATGTCTTGGAGTGGGTTTATTTGGATTTATTCTATTTGGAGTTTGCTGAGCATTTATGATTTGTGTATTTATGTTGTTTAGAAGATTTGGGAAGTTTTCCCCAACAATTTCTTTGAATACTCTTCCTAGACCTTTACCCTTTTCTTCCCCTTCTGGGACACCAATGAGTCTTATATTTGGACGTTTCATATTATCTATCATATCCCTGAGGTCCATTTCGATTTTTTCAATTTTTTTCCCCATTCTTTCTTTTATTCTTTCATTTTCCATTCTGTCATCTTCCAGGTCACTGATTCGTTGTTCAACTTCCTCTAGTCTTGTACTATGAGTATCCAGAATCTTTTTAATTTGGTCAACAGTTTCTTTAATTTCCATAAGATCATCCATTTTTTTATTTAGTCTTGCAATGTCTTCTTTATGCTCTTCTAGAGTCTTCTTGATTTCCTTTATATCCCGTACTATGGTCTCATTGTTCATCTTTAGTTCTTTGAGTAGCTGCTCTAGGTGCTGTGTCTCTTCTGGTCTTTTGATTTGGGTGCTTGGGCTTGGGTTATCCATATCGTCTGGTTTTTTCATATGCTTTATAATTTTCTGTTGTTTTTGGCCTCGTGGCATTTGCTGAACTTGATAGGGTTCTTTTAGGGTTTGTAGACCTATTGAAGTCCTTATCTCTAATTTATCAGATCTACAGCTTCGTGGAGTACACTTTCTCTAACTAACCAGCAGGTGGCGTCCACTAGCCACCTGTTCTCCACAAGCCAGTTCTCCCCTGCTTAGCCTTTTTGGTGAGTGGGGGAGTGAGTCTTGTGGGGCCCAATTGGTGTACCAAGCTTGCGTGTGTAGTTGGTGTTGCCTGCCCTGTATGTGGGGCGTGTTTCTGGGCAGTCGGGGAGGGGGGGGTGGCCCTAACAATCAAATCTCCCTGGTGATCCTAGAGTTTTAAAGCTGGTGCAATAGTCTAATCCTTCAGTTCAGTCCTGCCACAGTTTGTCTCTGCCACTGACCCACAAGTCCTTGGTATTGGCATATGGCTCCTGAGACTTGCAAGTGGGCCCCTCTTCCAGGCTGTGCACCCCGGGTCCTCTGTTGAGGGATGACTGTGCTATGTCACAGGTGAGTGCCGTCCCCCCAGGGCAGTTCTGGGCTGCTGGGCTGTGTAGGGAGGCTCCCAGTCTGCTCAAATGATGGCTGAATGGGGCTTTGTTAATTCACACTGCTCCACCTTCCCAACTCTGGGACAATCAGCTGAGGTTGCAGGGAAGGCTAATGTCCACGCCCAGTTTTGTGGTGTGTGCCTGTTATTTGAAGCACTTCTGTCACACTGGGTTGTCTGGGGCAGCTCTGGGCTATGGGGCTGGCGATGGGCAGGAGTGTTTCCTGTCCACCAGGATGGTGGCTGTGAGCGGACACCCCCCTTTTCTTGGGAAGTTGTGGTGTTTAGTGAATTTTCTCAGCCACTGAATTATTGCCTTTTGTCTCAGAGCTCTCTTAGTTCTGCTCTTGACTTGACGTGCCCAAATTGCAATTCTTTGAAGCTTTCTGTATTGGGCTTCTTAGAGTAATTGTTTTAGAAAAAGAAAAAAGGATTAAAAAAAAAAAAAAAAAGGGCCCTCCTCAGAGATCTAATGGGTTATTGAAATGCTAAGAGACAAAGCAACCAGGGCCATTAAGGAAAGGTCCACAGGGCAGCGAGATCAGCTTTTCTTCGGGATTTGCATATGTGCCTTAGGGCCTGAGCTCCGCCCTTCCCCTTTCTGTGTCCACCAGAACTCCAAAAATCCTCTGCTTTTATTTTGGAGTTTTTCGTGTTGTTTTTTTTTTTTCTATGCCTGTCTCCTCTCTGCTGGGCTGGCTGCTCTCAGATTCTCTGGTGTCTGGTCTCAGTCTATCTATGGTTGGAGTCTGGATCAGTAGAATGAGTTTCCGATAAGAGCAGCCACTGCAGTTCTCCCTTCTCCTTCCCGGAGCTGACAGACCCTCCTCCCACGGGACTGAGCCTGGCAGGGAGGGGCGCGGGTCCCCTGGCCGCAAAAACTTACAGATTTCGCTGATCTCAGCAGTTCGACATTTTCATGAGTGTTGTATGAAGTATGCCCAAAGACAGATTGCTCTGTGGTGTCCAGTCCACGCAGTTCCTGGCTTTCTACCTACTTTCCTGGAGGAGTAACTAAAACATACAGCTCACCAGTCTGCCATCTTCCCCACCTGTTTTTTATTTCCAACTTCATTATATTATGATCTGAGAAAATGTTTTATATAATATTAATATTTTTAAATTTGTTTATACTTGCTTTGTGACACAACATATAGTCTTTCCTGAAGAAGGATCCATGAGCACTTGAGAAAAATGTGTATCTTGCTGTTGTGTAGTGTAGTGTTTTATAAATGTCTGTTAAGTCTAGTTCATATATCATACTATTCAGCATCTCTGTTTCCTTGTTGATCCTTGGTCTTGATGTTCTATCCATAGATAAAAGCAGTGTATTGAAGTCTCCAACTATCATTATAGAGGCCTCTACTCCTCCCTTTAGTGTTGTCAGTATTTGCCTCATGTATTTTGGGGCACTCTGGCTTAATACATAAATATTTACAATTGTTAAGACTTCTTGATGAATTTTCCCTTTTATTAATATAGTGTCCTTGTCTTTTTTAATTGTTTTACATTGGAAGTCTAATTCATCTGATATTAATACAGCTACCCCTGCTCTTTTCTAGTTGCTGTTTGTGTGAAGTCTTTTTCCAGTCTTTCACTTTCAACATATTTTTTGTCCTTATGTCTAAAGTGAGTCTCTTGTAGACAGCATAGAGATGGGTCCTGTTTTTTAATCTCTTCTGCCAGTCTATGTCATTTTATTGGGGAGTTTAATCCATTAACATTTGGTATTATTACTGTAAGGGCAGTAATTTCTTCTACCATTTTGTCTTTTGGTTTTATATGTCATATCTTATTTTTCTCTCTGTCTCCTTTTATACTTCCTGATAGTCTTCATTTCTACACTCTTCCCCAAACTCTCTCTCCTGTCTTTTCCTGTCAGCCTTTAGCACTCCCTTCAGTATTTCTTGTAGAGCAGATCAATTGTTCAAAAACTCTCTCAGTGTCTGTTTGCTGAGAATATTTTCAACTCTTCCTTGTTTTTGAAAGGCAGTATTACTGGATATGGAATTCTTGGTTGTCAGAGTTTCTCTTTCAGTACCTTAAATATATCATACCACTGCCTTCTCACTTCCATGGTTTCTGCTGAGAAATCCACACAAAGTCTTATCAAGCTGGCCTTGTGTATGATGGATCATTTTTTTCTTGCTGCTTTTGTAATTCTATCTCTGTCTTTGACATTGGACAATCTGATCAGTAACTGTCTTAGAGTAGGTCTATTCAGGTCTATTATCTTTGGAGTATGCTGTGCTTTTTGATTCTGTAATTTTATGTCTTTCATAAGAGATGTGAAATTTTCAGTGATTATTTCCTCCATTACTTTTTCCCTTTTCTTCTTCTGGGACACCCATGACATGTATATTCATGCACTTCATGTTGTCATTAAATTCCCTGAGACTCTACTCATATTTTTTCATTCTTGTCCTGATCTGATCTTTTGTGTGCAGGATTTCTGTTGTCCATCCTTTGGTTCACTAACCTTTTCTTCTGCCTCTTCAAATCTGAGGTTGTAAGTCCACATTGTGATTTTCATCTCTTCTATTGTGACTTTCATACCCAAAAGTTCTGCCAATTGTTTTATCAATCTTTTTAGTTCTTCCTTATGTTTGCTCAATGTCTTCTTTATACCCTTCATCACTTTTGCCACGTCTTCCCTCAACTCAGTGATTTGATTTTTTAACTCATTGATTTGTTTTTTGAGTTGCTTTGGCATGTTTGTTTGAACATCTTTAACTAGCCCTTTGAACTCCTGTATCTCATTTGAAGTGTTAGCTTTTCCCTTTGACTGAGCCATATCTTCATTTTTCCTAGTGTGACTCATAACTTTTTATTGGTATCTATGCATCTGGTTTCCTTGATTAGTTTATTCTAGAAGTTGTTTTCACTCTTTTACCCAGGGTTTTCTTGTTGGTTGACTTTGCTTTTTATCAGTTCTTTGACATTCATTTCAACTTCTTCTAGACCTTTAGCATAGCTTCAGTTTAACTGATCAGAATTTTCAGCTCTTGTTATTCTGGTTCTTACCCCTCTGTCTATATGGAATCTTTTTTTATTTTTTTGAGGATGGCCTACCCAGATATGATCAACCCCAAACAGATTTCTCCAGACCAGATGGGCCAAGGTCTCAGGAGGATGGTATAATCAGTATTCAGTTTCCCTGAGGATGAGTCCCTGCAGAGTGCCAGTCTTTCCTGTGAAGCCCATTAATTTTGTTCTTTTCCTATCCTGCCCAGCAGGTGGTGCTTGTCAGCCCACAGCTACCCAATGGTGTAAAGAGATGTGGTGCCTTTAAAATCCACAATCCCTGTTCCTGCCAGTGGAGCTGGAAGGCAAGCTTAAGCTCTCCATTATTTATCCCCAGCCCCTGGGGTTTGATTCTCTAAATGAGGGTCAGCCCTTGAGCTGGGCCTCACTCCACCCCTTTTCTTGGGTATGATAAGCCCTTTAAGGAATAATCTCCTTCATTTGACACATTATTTTGTCTCTCAGACCAAGCTTAACTCCACCCTTGCCTGGGTCAAGGCTGACAATTGAAAATTCCTGAGGCTTTCTCTAATGAGATACTTAGAATGGTTCAAAAAATGAGAGAAGAAAAGAAATCCCATTTTCAGAGCCAGTCCACAGGCCCCCAATTTTTCCAGGAAAGAGACAGAGTTGGTACCTGGGTCTATGTCTCTCTTTTCATGGGCACCAACACTTTTCCTGTATTTTGAGCTCAGCCAACTCTGAAAGTCTCTGTTTTTATTTATTTATTTATTAATTTATTTATTTTTCCATCTGCCCCACCTCCTTTCCACTGTGAGAGACCTCAGGGTTCCTTTCCTGCTTGCTCTGGATTTATCTGTCCTCATAGCTTGTATTTAGTAGTCCAAATTTGTTAATTAAAACCACAATTGAGCCTTTCTTTACTCCATACTAAGCTAGTGATTATTACTATGAAAGGTTTTAGGACTAAATTTCTTTTTCCTGCAATTTTAATTCCAAAGTCTCTTATTTTATTCCCTGGTGTGTAAAAATCAGTAACCACTTCCATCATTAAGTGAAATATGTGTGAAAGCATTTTGTAAAATTGTATGGCACTCAACAAATGTATATTTGAAGCCCAGTTAGCATATCAGCATTTTTTTCTTCCAACTTAGGGGAACTGTATTAAATTGGTTAGTGGAGTGGTAAAATACCTTTGTAGCATTTACAAGAATTCCAATGTGATATTGGCTGAATTCAAGGAGGGGTCTCTAAAAGGAAAACAAGTGACTAGAATGAATATTTGGGAACAATTCTTACAACTTGGGAACATTGGTGGTATGCAGTATGATGCCCAAATGTATTTGACTGAGCTCAGAGGTATAACAGAACTCTCCAATGTATGGAGGATCAGGAAGGATCCACTAACTTCAGTAGCTGTTTGCATTGTTCTCAGATTCAATAAAGATTCATAGAGCAATGATTATGGCCAGGGCACCATCCTTATCCTCTGGGACACAAAGCACTGGGATCAGATTTTGGCAGTCCTTTGGCCCTCCTAAAAGTCCAATACTGGTTCATTAGAGCAGTAACATATACAGGCACTCCTTAGTCTCTTTTTTAATTGTGCTACAATCAAGGATTCAATAAACTTCAAGGACACTCAGTTGTTAACTTAGAGAAAGTTCACACTCTTCAGAGAAAGGCATTAAAAGTTCTCTACAATTGTTTACAATCTACCTTTCAAATTGCTACTCCAGTGCCACTCTGAAATGGATCCTCTGTTGTAGTTAAATTGGTCTGTTCACTATCTCCTGAGTAAGTTTTATTTTTTCTGCCTGGATATCTTTCCCTTTAGCCATGCAGTGCCCTATATGGTAGTCACTAGTCACATAGGACTTTGAGTACTTGAAATGTGGATAGTCCAAACTGAGATATGCTGTATTAGATACATACCAGATTTTAAAACAGTTGTACCAAAAAAGTGTAAAATATCTCATTAATAGCTTAAAAATAGAATGTTTTCTTAAAATTACATTTTAAAAAACAACAGAAAATTATAAAGCATATGAAAAAAACAGACGATATGGATAACCCAAGCCCAAGCACCCAAATCAAAAGATCAGAAGAGACACAGCACCTAGAGAAGCTACTCAAAGAACTAAAGAACTAAAGATGAACAATGAGACCATAGAACGGGATACAAAGGAAATCAAGAAGACCCTAGAAGAGCATAAAGAAGACATTGCAAGACTAAATAAAAAAATGGATGATCTTATGGAAATTAAAGAAACTGTTGACCAAATTAAAAAGATTCTGGATACTCATAGTACAAGACTAGAGGAAGTTGAACAAAGAATCAGTGACCTGGAAGATGACAGAATGGAAAATGAAAGCATAAAAGAAAGAATGGGGAAAAAATTGAAAAAATCGCAATGGACCTCAGGGATATGATAGATAATATGAAACGTCCAAATATAAGACTCATTGGTGTCCCAGAAGGGGAAGAAAAGGGTAAAGGTCTAGGAAGAGTATTCAAAGAAATTGTTGGGGAAAACTTCCCAAATCTTCTAAACAACATAAATACACAAATCATAAATGCTCAGCGAACCCCAAATAGAATAAATCCAAATAAACCCACTCCGAGACATATACTGATCACACTGTCAAACACAGAAGAGAAGGAGCAAGTTCTGAAAGCAGCAAGAGAAAAACAATTCACCACATACAAAGGAAACAGCATAAGACTAAGTAGTGACTACTCAGCAGCCACCATGGAGGCGAGAAGGCAGTGGCACGATATATTTAAAATTCTGAGTGAGAAAAATTTCCAGCCAAGAATACTTTATCCAGCAAAGCTCTCCTTCAAATTTGAGGGAGAGCTTAAATTTTTCACAGACAAACAAATACTGAGAGAATTTGCTAACAAGAGACCTGCCCTACTGGAGATACTCAAGGGAGCCCTACAGACAGAGAAACAAAGAAAGGACAGAGAGACTTGGAGAAAGGTTCAGTACTAAAGAGATTCGGTATGGGTACAATAAAGGATATTAATAGAGAGAGGGGAAAAATATGACAAACATAAACCAAAAGATAAGATGGCTGATTCAAGAAATGCCTTCACGGTTATAACGTTGAATGTAAATGGATTAAACTCCCCAATTAAAAGATATAGATTCGCAGAATGGATCAAAAAAAATGAACCATCAATATGTTGCATACAAGAGACTCATCTTAGACACAGGGAAACAAAGAAACTGAAAGTGAAAGGATGGAAAAAAATATTTCATGCAAGCTACAGCCAAAAGAAAGCAGGTGTAGCAATATTAATCTCAGATAAAATAGACTTCAAATGCAGGGATGTTTTGAGAGACAAAGAAGGCCACTACATACTAATAAAAGGGGCAATTCAGCAAGAAGAAATAACAATCGTAAATGTCTATGCACCCAATCAAGGTGCCACAAAATACATGAGAGAAACACTGGCAAAACTAAAGGAAGCAATTGATGTTTCCACAATAATTGTGGGAGACTTCAACACATCACTCTCTCCTATAGATAGATCAACCAGACAGAATACCAATAAGGAAATTGAAAACCTAAACAATCTGATAAATGAATTAGATTTAACAGACATATACAGGACATTACATCCCAAATCACCAGGATACACATACTTTTCTAGTGCTCATGGAACTTTCGCCAGAATAGATCATATGCTGGGACATAAAACAAGCCTCAATAAATTTAAAAAGATTGAAATTATTCAAAGCACATTCTCTGACCACAATGGAATACAATTAGAAGTCAATAACCATCAGAGACTTAGAAAATTCACAAATACCTGGAGGTTAAACAACACACTCCTAAACAATCAGTGGGTTAAAGAAGAAATAGCAAGAGAAATTGATAAATATATAGAGACGAATGAAAATGAGAACACAACATACCAAAACCTATGGGATGCAGCAAAAGCAGTGCTAAGGGGGAAAGTTATAGCACTAAACGCATATATTAAAAAGGAAGAAAGAGCCAAAATCAAAGAACTAATGGATCAACTGAAGAAGCTAGAAAATGAACAGCAAACCAATCCTAAACCAAGTAGAAGAAAAGAAATAACAAGAATTAAAGCAGAAATAAATGACATAGAGAACAAAAAAACAATAGAGAGGATAAATATCACCAAAAGTTGGTTCTTTGAGAAGATCAACAAGATTGACAAGCCCCTAGCTAGACTGACAAAATCAAAAAGAGAGAAGACCCATATAAACAAAATAGTGAATGAAAAAGGTGACATAACTGCAGATCCTGAAGAAATTAAAAAAATTATAAGAGGATACTATGAACAACTGTATGGCAACAAACTGGATAATGTAGAGGAAATGGACAATTTCCTGGAAACATATGAACAACCTAGACTGACCAGAGAAGAAATAGAAGACCTCAACCAACCCATCACAAGCAAAGAGATCCAATCAGTCATCAAAAATCTTCCCACAAATAAATGCCCATGGCCAGATGGCTTCACAGGGGAACTCTACCAAACTTTCCAGAAAGAACTGACACCAATCTTACTCAAACTCTTTCAAAACATTGAAGAAAATGGAACACTACCTAACTCATTTTATGAAGCTAACATCAATCTAATACCAAAACCAGGCAAAGATGCTACAAAAAAGGAAAACTACCGGCCAATCTCCCTAATGAATACAGATGCAAAAATCCTCAACAAAATACTTGCAAATCGAATCCAAAGACACATTAAAAAAATCATACACCATGACCAAGTGGGGTTCATTCCAGGCATGCAAGGATGGTTCAACATAAGAAAATCAATCAATGTATTACAACACATTAACAAGTCAAAAGGGAAAAATCAATTGATCATCTCAATAGATGCTGAAAAAGCATTTGACAAAATCCAACATCCCTTTTTGATAAAAACACTTCAAAAGGTAGGAATTGAAGGAAACTTCCTCAACATGATAAAGAGCATATATGAAAAACCCACAGCCAGCATAGTACTCAATGGTGAGAGACTGAAAGCCTTCCCTCTAAGATCAGGAACAAGACAAGGATGCCCGTTGTCACCACTGTTATTCAACATTGTGCTGGAAGTGCTAGCCAGGGCAATCCGGCAAGACAAAGAAATAAAAGGCATCCAAATTGGAAAAGAAGAAGTAAAACTGTCATTGTTTGCAGATGATATGATCTTATATCTAGAAAACCCTGAGAAATCGACGATACAGCTACTAGAGCTAGTAAACAAATTTAGCAAAGTAGCAGGATATAAGGTTAATGCACATAAGTCAGTAATGTTTCTATATGCTAGAAATGAACAAACTGGAGAGACAATCAAGAAAAAGATACCATTTTCAATAGCAACTAAAAAAATCAAGTACCTAGGAATAAACTTAACCAAAGACGTAAAAGACCTATACAAAGAAAACTACATAACTCTACTAAAAGAAATAGAAGGGGACCTTAAAAGATGGAAAAATATTCCATGTTCATGGATAGGAAGGCTAAATGTCATTAAGATGTCAATTCTACCCAAACTCATCTACAGATTCAATGCAATCCCAATCAAAATTCCAACAACCTACTTTGCAGACTTGGAAAAGCTAGTTATCAAATTTATTTGGAAAGGGAAGATGCCTCGAATTGCTAAAGACACTCTAAAAAAGAAAAACGAAGTGGGAGGACTTACACTCCCTGACTTTGAAGCTTATTATAAAGCCACAGTTGCCAAAACAGCATGGTACTGGCACAAAGATAGACATATAGATCAATGGAATCGAATTGAGAATTCAGAGATAGACCCTCAGATCTATGGCCGACTGATCTTTGATAAGGCCCCCAAAGTCACTGAACTGAGTCATAATGGTCTTTTCAACAAATGGGGCTGGGAGAGTTCGATATCCATATCCAAAAGAATGAAAGAGGACCCCTACCTCACACGCTACACAAAAATTAACTCAAAATGGACCAAAGATCTCAATATAAAAGAAAGCACCATAAAACTCCTAGAAGATAATGTAGGAAAACATCTTCAAGACCTTGTATTAGGCGGCCACTTCCTAGACTTTACACCCAAAGCACAAGCAACAAAAGAGAAAATAGATAAATGGGAACTCCTCAAGCTTAGAAGTTTCTGCACCTCAAAGGAATTTCTCAAAAGGTAAAGAGGCAGCCAACTCAATGGGAAAAAATTTTTGGAAACCATGTATCTGACAAAAGACTGATATCTTGCTTATATAAAGAAATCCTACAACTCAATGACAATAGTACAGTCGGCCCAATTATAAAATGGGCAAAAGATATGAAAAGACAGTTCTCTGAAGAGGAAATACAAATGGCCAAGAAACACATGAAAAAATGTTCAGCTTCACTAGCTATTAGAGAGATGCCAATTAAGACCACAATGAGATACCATCTCACACCGGTTAGAATGGCTGCCATTAAACAAACAGGAAACTACAAATGCTGGAGGGGATGTGGAGAAATTGGAACTCTTATTCATTGTTGGTGGGACTGTATAATGGTTCAGCCACTCTGGAAGTCAGTCTGGCAGTTCCTTAGAAAACTAGATATAGAGCTACCATTCGATCCAGCGATTGCACTTCTCGGTATATACCCGGAAGATCGGAAAGCAGTGACACGAACAGATATCTGCACGCCAATGTTCATAGCAGCATTATTCACAATTGCCAAGAGATGGAAACAACCCAAATGTCCTTCAACAGATGAGTGGATAAATAAAATGTGGTATATACACACGATGGAATACTACGCGGCAGTAAGAAGGAACGATCTGGTGAAACATATGACAACATGGATGAACCTTGAAGACATAATGCTGAGCGAAATAAGCCAGGCACAAAAAGAGAAATATTATATGCTACCACTAATGTGAACTTTCAAAAATGTAAAACAAATGGTTTGTAATGTAGAATGTAGGGAAACTAGCAATAGAGAGCAATTAAGGAAAGGGGAACAATAATCCAAAAAGAACAGATAAGCTATTTAACGTTCTGGGGATGCCCAGGAATGACTATGGTCTGTTAATTTCTGATGGATATAGTAGGAGCAAGTTCACAGAAATGTTGCTATATTAGGTAACTTTCTTGGGGTAAAGTAGGAACATGTTGGAAGTTAAGCAGTTATCTTAGGTTAGTTGTCTTTTTCTTACTCCCTTGTTATGGTCTCTTTGAAATGTTCTTTTACTGTATGTTTGTTTTCTTTTTAACTTTTTTTTCATACAGTTGATTTAAAAAAGAAGAGAAAGTTAAAAAAAAAAAAAAAAGATGTAGTGCCCCCTTGAGGAGCCTGTGGAGAATGCAGGGGTATTCGCCTACCCCACCTCCATGGTTGCTAACATGACCACAGACATAGGGGACTGGTGGTTTGATGGGTTGAGCCCTCTACCATAAGTTTTACCCTTGGGAAGACGGTTGCTGCAAAGGAGAGGCTAGGCCTCCCTATGGTTGTGCCTAAGAGCCTCCTCCCGAATGCCTCTTTGTTGCTCAGATGTGGCCCTGTGTCTCTAGCTAAGCCAACTTGAAAGGTGAAATCACTGCCCTCCCCCCTACGTGGGATCAGACACCCAGGGGAGTGAATCTCCCTGGCAACGTGGAATATGACTCCCGGGGAGGAATGTAGACCCGGCATCGTGGGACGGAGAACATCTTCTTGACCAAAAGGGGGATGTGAAAGAAAATGAAATAAGCTTCAGTGGCAGAGAGATTCCAAAAGGAGCTGAGAGGTCACTCTGGTGGGCACTCTTATGCACACTTTAGACAACCCTTTTTAGGTTCTAAAGAATTGGGGTAGCTGGTGGTGGATACCTGAAACTATCAAACTACAACCCAGAACCCATGAATCTCGAAGACAATTGTATAAAAATGTAGCTTATGAGGGGTGACAATGGGATTGGGAAAGCCATAAGGACCACACTCCACTTTGTCTAGTTTATGGATGGATGAGTAGAAAAATAGGGGAAGGAAACAAACAGACAAAGGTACCCAGTGTTCTTTTTTACTTCAATTGCTCTTTTTCACTCTAATTATTATTCTTGCTATTTTTGTGTGTGTGCTAATGAAGGTGTCAGGGATTGATTTTGGTGATGAATGTAGCACTATGTAATGGTACTGTAAACAATCGAAAGTACGATTTGTTTTGTATGACTGCGTGGTATGTGAATATATCTCAATAAAATGAAGATTAAAAAAAATTAAAACAGAAGAATGTTAAAAAAAAATGGATATAACTGTATCTTGTTGTCGGGATTAAATGAGATAATGCATGTTAAATACTTGGACCACTGTCTACCATATAAGTGTACAAATGTTAGCCAGTACTAGTAGTAGGTTAATCAGGCTCATGTGAATTACTCATTTGCTTCATCACACATACACAAGTCTCATTAACAATACAATACTAGCAGTACCAATTAGGATCACTGAAAAGAGTTTAAAAATTTTTAGTTGAATATGCTATCCTTACTCTGCACCCATCGCCACCCTTTTGGTTGCACTAAATCTTCATATATTCATTGTGGGATCGCATAGCCATTACATATTATACTCTCCCTTTTAACTCATTTAGACTTGATTTTTCTAAGTAGCTATATGTTTAATGCCTCGCCGCCAGTTATTATCTTGATGTTTCTTTGGTCTGAAGCTTGTTCTTTAGTTCTTAGGGTGGAAAAATTTTTCTGAAAATGGATGGATAGTAAATATTTCAGGCTTTGGAGGCCAGAAATGGTCCCATTGCATATTTTTTGTGTGTTTTAACAACCCTTGAAAAATGTAAAAACCATGTTTAGCTCGAGCACTGTATAAAAACAGACCTCTCGAGAGGCGGGGCAAGATGGTAGACTGGTGAGCTGTAAGTTTTAGTTACTCCTCCAGGAAAGTAGGTAAAAAGCCAGGAACTGCGTGGACTGGACACCACAGAACAATCTGACTTTGGGCATACTTCATACAACACTCATGAAAACGTGGAACTGCTGAGATCAGCGAAATCTGTAAGTTTTTGCGGCCAGGGGACCCGCGCCCCTCCCTGCCAGGCTCAGTCCCGTGGGAGGAGGGGCTGTCAGCTCCGGGAAGGAGAAGGGAGAACTGCAGTGGCTACTCTTATGGGAAACTCATTCTACTGATTCAAACTCCAACCATAGATAGACCAGACACCAGAGACTCTGAGAGCAGCCAGCCCAGCAGAGAGGAGACAGGCATAGAAAAAAAACAACACGAAAAACTCCAAAATAAAAGCGGAAGATTTTTGGAGTTCTGGTGAACATAGAAGGGGGAAGGGCAGAGCTCAAGCCCGAGCTCAGGCCCTGAGGCGCATATGCAAATCCCGAAGTAAAGCTGATCTCTCTGCCCTGTGGACCTTTCCTTAATGACCCTGGTTGCTTTGTCTATTAGCATTTCAATAACCCATTAGATCTCTGAGGAGGGCCGTTTTTTTTTTTTTGTTTTTTTTTTGTTTTTTTTTGTTTTTAAATCCTTTTTTCTTTTTCTAAAACAATTACTCTAAGAAGCCCAATACAGAAAGCTTCAAAGAATTGCAATTTGGGCATGTCAAGTCAAGAGCAGAACTAAGAGAGCTCTGAGACAAAAGGCAATAATCCAGTGGCTGAGAAAATTCACTAAACAACACAACTTCCCAAGAAAAGGGGGGTGTCCGCTCACAGCCACCATCCTGGTGGACAGGAAACACTACTGCCCATCGCCAGCCCCATAGCCCAGAGCTGCCCCAGACAACCCAGTGTGACGGAAGTGCTTCAAATAACAGGCACACACCACAAAACTGGGCGTGGACATTAGCCTTCCCTGCAACCTCAGCTGAATGTCCCAGAGCTGGGAAGGTGGAGCAGTGTGAATTAACAACGCCCCATTCAGCCATCATTTGAGCAGACTGGGAGCCTCCCTACACAGCCCAGCAGCCCAGAACTGCCCTGGGGGGACGGCACTCACCTGTGACATAGCACAGTCATCCCTCAACAGAGGAACCAGGGTGCACAGCCTGGAAGAGGGGCCCACTTGCAAGTCTCAGGAGCCATACGCCAATACAAAAGACTTGTGGGTCAGTGGCAGAGACAAACTGTGGCAGGACTGAACTGAAGGATTAGACTATTGCAGCAGCTTTAAAACTCTAGGATCATCAGGGAGATTTGATTGTTAGGGCCACCCCCCCTCCCCAACTGCCCAGAAACACGCCCCACATACAGGGCAGGCAACACCAACTACACACGCAAGCTTGGTACACCAATTGGGCCCCACAAGACTCACTCCCCCACTCACCAAAAAGGCTAAACAGGGGAGAACTGGCTTGTGGAGAACAGGTGGCTCTTGGACGCCACCTGCTGGTTAGTTAGAGAAAGTGTACTCCACGAAGCTGTAGATCTGATAAATTAGAGATAAGGACTTCAGTAGGTCTACAAACCCTAAAAGAACCCTATCAAGTTCAGCAAATGCCACGAGGCCAAAAACAACAGAAAATTATAAAGCATATGAAAAAACCAGACGATATGGATAACCCAAGCCCAAGCACCCAAATCAAAAGACCAGAAGAGACACAGCACCTAGAGCAGCTACTCAAAGAACTAAAGATGAACAATGAGACCATAGTACGGGATATGAAGGAAATCAAGAAGACCCTAGAAGAGCATAAAGAAGACATTGCAAGACTAAATAAATAAATGGATGATCTTATGGAAATTAAAGAAACTGTTGACCAAATTAAAAAGATTCTGGACACTCATAGTACAAGACTAGAGGAAGTTGAACAACGAATCAGTGACCTGGAAGATGACGGAATGGAAAATGAAAGCATAAAAGAAAGAATGGGGAAAAAAATTGAAAAAATCGAAATGGACCTCAGGGATATGATAGATAATATGAAACGTCCAAATATAAGACTCATTGGTGTCCCAGAAGGGGAAGAAAAGGGTAAAGGTCTAGGAAGAGTATTCAAAGAAATTGTTGGGGAAAACTTCCCAAATCTTCTAAACAACATAAATACACAAATCATAAATGCTCAGCGAACTCCAAATAGAATAAATCCAAAAAAACCCACTCCGAGACATATACTGATCACACTGTCAAACATAGAAGAGAAGGAGCAAGTTCTGAAAGCAGCAAGAGAAAAGCAATTCACCACATACAAAGGAAACAGCATAAGACTAAGTAGTGACTACTCAGCAGCCACCATGCAGGCAAGAAGGCAGTGGCACGATATATTTAAAATTCTGAGTGAGAAAAATTTCCAGCCAAGAATACTTTATCCAGCAAAGCTCTCCTTCAAATTTGAGGGAGAGCTTAAATTTTTCACAGACAAAGAAATGCTGAGAGAATTTGCTAACAAGAGACCTGCCCTACTGGAGATACTAAAGAGAGCCCTACAGACAGAGAAACAAAGACAGGACAGAGAGACTTGGAGAAAGGTTCAGTACTAAAGAGATTCGGTATGGGTACAATAAAGGATATTAATAGAGAGAGGGAAAAATATGGCAAACATAAACCAAAGGATAAGATGGCCGATTCAAGAAATGCTTTCACGGTTTTAATGTTGAATGTAAATGGATTAAACTCCCCAATTAAAAGATATAGATTCGCAGAATGGATCAAAAAAAAATGAACCATCAATATGTTGCATACAAGAGACTCATCTTAGACACAGGGACACAAAGAAACTGAAAGTGAAAGGATGGAAAAAAATATTTCATGCAAGCTACAGCCAAAAGAAAGCAGGTGTAGCAATATTAATCTCAGATAAAATAGACTTCAAATGCAGGGATGTTATGAGAGACAAAGAAGGCCACTACGTACTAATAAAAGGGGCAATTCAGCAAGAAGAAATAACAATCGTAAATGTCTATGCACCCAACCAAGGTGCCACAAAATACATGAGAGAAACACTGGCAAAACTAAAGGAAGCAATTGATGTTTCCACAATAATTGTGGGAGACTTCAACACATCACTCTCTCCTATAGATAGATCAACCAGACAGAAGACCAATAAGGAAATTGAAAACCTAAACAATCTGATAAATGAATTAGATTTAACAGACATATACAGGACATTACATCCCAAATCACCAGGATACACATACTTTTCTAGTGCTCACGGAACTTTCTCCAGAATAGATCATATGCTGGGACATAAAACAAGCCTCAATAAATTTAAAAAGATTGAAATTATTCAAAGCACATTCTCTGACCACAATGGAATACAATTAGAAGTCAATAACCATCAGAGACTTAGAAAATTCACAAATACCTGGAGGTTAAACAACACACTCCTAAACAATCAGTGGGTTAAAGAAGAAATAGCAAGAGAAATTGCTAAATATATAGAGACGAATGAAAATGAGAACACAACATACCAAAACCTATGGGATGCAGCAAAAGCAGTGCTAAGGGGGAAAGTTATAGCACTAAACGCATATATTAAAAAGGAAGAAAGAGCCAAAATCAAAGAACTAATGGATCAACTGAAGAAGCTAGAAAATGAACAGCAAACTAATCCCAAACCAAGTACAAGAAAAGAAGTAACAAGGATTAAAGCAGAAATAAATGACATAGAGAACAAAAAAACAATAGAGAGGATAAATATCACCAAAAGTTGGTTCTTTGAGAAGATCAACAAGATTGACAAGCCCCTAGCTAGACTGACAAAATCAAAAAGAGAGAAGACCCATATAAACAAAATAATGAATGAAAAAGGTGACATAACTGCAGATCCTGAAGAAATTAAAAAAATTATAAGAGGATATTATGAACAACTGTATGGCAACAAACTGGATAATGTAGAAGAAATGGACAATTTCCTGGAAACATATGAACAACGTAGACTGAACAGAGAAGAAATAGAAGACCTCAACCAACCCATCACAAGCAAAGAGATCCAATCAGTCATCAAAAATCTTCCCACAAATAAATGCCCAGGGCCAGATGGCTTCACAGGGGAATTCTACCAAACTTTCCAGAAAGAACTGACACCAATCTTACTCAAACTCTTTCAAAACATTGAAAAAAATGGAACACTACCTAACTCATTTTATGAAGCTAACATCAATCTAATACCAAAACCAGGCAAAGATGCTACAAAAAAGGAAAACTACCGGCCAATCTCCCTAATGAATATAGATGCAAAAATCCTCAACAAAATACTTGCAAATCGAATCCAAAGACACATTAAAAAAATCATACACCATGACCAAGTGGGGTTCATTCCAGGCATGCAAGGATGGTTCAACATAAGAAAAACAATCAATGTATTACAACACATTAACACGTCAAAAGGGAAAAATCAATTGATCATCTCAATAGATGCTGAAAAAGCATTTGACAAAATCCAACATCCCTTTTTGATAAAAACACTTCAAAAGGTAGGAATTGAAGGAAACTTCCTCAACATGATAAAGAGCATATATGAAAAACCCACAGCCAGCATAGTACTCAATGGTGAGAGACTGAAAGCCTTCCCTCTAAGATCAGGAACAAGACAAGGATGCCCGCTGTCACCACTGTTATTCAACATTGTGCTGGAAGTGCTAGCCAGGGCAATCCGGCAAGACAAAGAAATAAAAGGCATCCAAATTGGAAAAGAAGAAGTAAAACTGTCATTGTTTGCAGATGATATGATCTTATATCTAGAAAACCCTGAGAAATCAACGATACACCTACTAGAGCTAATAAACAAATTTAGCAAAGTAGCGGGATACAAGATTAATGCACATAAGTCAGTAATGTTTCTATATGCTAGAAATGAACAAACGGAAGTGACACTCAAGAAAAAGATACCATTTTCAATAGCAACTAAAAAAATCAAGTACCTAGGAATAAACTTAACCAAAGATGTAAAAGACCTATACAAAGAAAACTACATAACTCTACTAAAAGAAATAGAAGGGGACCTTAAAAGATGGAAAAATATTCCATGTTCATGGATAGGAAGGCTAAATGTCATTAAGATGTCAATTCTACCCAAACTCATCTACAGATTCAATGCAATCCCAATCAAAATTCCAACAACCTACTTTGCAGACTTGGAAAAGCTAGTTATCAAATTTATTTGGAAAGGGAAGATGCCTCGAATTGCTAAAGACACTCTAAAAAAGAAAAACGAAGTGGGAGGACTTACACTCCCTGACTTTGAAGCTTATTATAAAGCCACAGTTGCCAAAACAGCATGGTACTGGCACAAAGATAGACATATAGATCAATGGAATCGAATTGAGAATTCAGAGATAGACCCTCAGATCTATGGCCGACTGATCTTTGATAAGGCCCCCAAAGTCACCGAACTGAGCCATAATGGTCTTTTCAACAAATGGGGCTGGGAGAGTTGGATATCCATATCCAAAAGAATGAAAGAGGACCCCTACCTCACCCCCTACACAAAAATTAACTCAAAATCGACCAAAGATCTCAATATAAAAGAAAGTACCATAAAACTCCTAGAAGATAATGTAGGAAAACATCTTCAAGACCTTGTATTAGGAGGCCACTTCCTAGACTTTACACCCAAGGCACAAGCAACAAAAGAGAAAATAGATAAATGGGAACTCCTCAAGCTTAGAAGTTTCTGCACCTCAAAGGAATTTCTCAAAAAGGTAAAGAGGCAGCCAACTCAATGGGAAAAAATTTTTGGAAACCATGTATCTGACAAAAGACTGATATCTTGCATATACAAAGAAATTCTACAACTCAATGACAATAGTACAGACAGCCCAATTATAAAATGGGCAAAAGATATGAAAAGACAGTTCTCTGAAGAGGAAATACAAATGGCCAAGAAACACATGAAAAAATGTTCAGCTTCACTAGCTATTAGAGAGATGCAAATTAAGACCACAATGAGATACCATCTAACACCGGTTAGAATGGCTGCCATTAAACAAACAGGAAACTACAAATGCTGGAGGGGATGTGGAGAAATTGGAACACTTATTCATTGTTGGTGGGACTGTATAATGGTTCAGCCACTCTGGAAGTCAGTCTGGCAGTTCCTTAGAAAACTAGATATAGAGCTACCATTCGATCCAGCGATTGCACTTCTCGGTATATACCCGGAAGATCGGAAAGCAGTGACACGAACAGATATCTGCACGCCAATGTTCATAGCAGCATTATTCACAATTGCCAAGAGATGGAAACAACCCAAATGTCCTTCAACAGATGAGTGGATAAATAAAATGTGGTATATACACACGATGGAATACTACGCGGCAGTAAGAAGGAACGATCTCGTGAAACATATGACAACATGGATGAACCTTGAAGACATAATGCTGAGTGAAATAAGCCAGGCACAAAAAGAGAAATATTATATGCTACCACTAATGTGAACTTTGAAAAATGTAAAACAAATGGTTTATAATGTAGAATGTAGGGGAACTAGCAGTAGAGAGCAATTAAGGAAGGGGGAACAATAATCCAAGAAGAACAGATAAGCTATTTAACGTTCTGGGGATGCCCAGAAACGACTGTGGTCTGTTGGTTTCTGATGGATGTAGTAGGAACAAGTTCACTGAAATGTTGCTATATTATGTAACTTTCTTGGGGTAAAGTAGGAACATGTTGGAAGTTAAGCAGTTATCTTAGGTTAGTTGTCTTTTTCTTACTCCCTTGTTATGGTCTCTTTGAAATGTTCTTTTATTGTATGTTTGTTTTCTTTTTAACTTTTTTTTTCATACAGTTGATTTAAAAAAGAAGGGAAAGTTAAAAAAAAAAAAAAAAAGTAAAAAGACAAACAAGGAAAAAAAAAAAAAAGATGTAGTGCCCCCTTGAGGAGCCTGTGGAGAATGCAGGGGTATTCGCCTACCCCACCTCCATGGTTGCTAACATGACCACAGACATAGGGGACTGGTGGTTTGATGGGTTGAGCCCTCTACCATAAGTTTTACCCTTGGGAAGACCGTTGCTGCAAAGGAGAGGCTAGGCCTCCCTATATTTGTGCCTAAGAGTCTCCTCCTGAATGCCTCTTTGTTGCTCAGATGTGGCCCTCTCTCTCTGGCTAAGCCAACTTGAAAGGTGAAATCACTGCCCTCCCCCCTACGTGGGACCAGACACCCAGGGGAGTGAATCTCCCTGGCAACGTGGAATATGACTCCCAGAGAGGAATGTAGACCCGGCATCGTGGGATGGAGAACATCTTCTTGACCAAAAGGGGGATGTGAAAGGAAATGAAATAAGCTTCAGTGGCAGAGAGATTCCAAAACGAGCCGAGAGGTCACTCTGGTGGGCACTCTTACGCACACTTTAGACAACCTTTTTTAGGTTCTAAAGAATTGGGGTAGCTGGTGGTGGATACCTGAAACTATTAAACTACAACCCAGAACCCATGAATCTCGAAGACAGTTGTATAAAAATGTAGCTTATGAGGGGTGACAATGGGATTGGGAAAGCCATAAGGACCAAACTCCACTTTGTCTAGTTTATGGATGGATGTGTAGAAAAGTAGGGGAAGGAAACAAACAGACAAAGGTACCCAGTGTTCTTTTTTACTTCAATTGCTCTTTTTCACTCTAATTATTATTCTTGTTATTTTTGTGTGTGTGCTAATGAAGGTGTCAGGGATTGATTTAGGTGATGAATGTACAACTATGTAATGGTACTGTAAACAATCGAAAGTACAATTTGTTTTGTATGACTGCGTGGTATGTGAATATATCTCAATAAAATGATGATTAAAAAAAAAAAAAAAAAAAAAAAAACAGACCTCTCTATCTTCTTGACCAAAAGGGGGATGCAAAATGAGATGAAATGGTTTCAGTGGCTGAGAGATTCCAAATGGAGTCGAGAGGTCACTCTGGTGGACATTCTTATGCACTATATAGATAA
The DNA here is from genome assembly GCF_015220235.1 of Choloepus didactylus. NCBI lineage: Eukaryota > Metazoa > Chordata > Mammalia > Pilosa > Megalonychidae > Choloepus > Choloepus didactylus. The sequence continues at coordinate 45,915,753 of NC_051334.1, read as the reverse complement.
CACCTCTTAGGCTTTAATGTATTGGAATAGCTAGAAGTAAATACCTGAAACTACCAAACTCCAACCCAGCAGTCTGGAATCCTGAAGACAATTATATAATAATGTCGATTACAAGGGGTGACAGTGTGATTGTGAAGACCTTGTGGATCACACCCCCTTTATCTAGTGTATGGATGAGTGGAGGAATGGGGATAAAAACTAAAGGACAAATGGGGTGGGATGGGGGGATGATTTGGGTGTTCTTTTTTCACTTTTATTTTTTATTCTTGTTCTGGGTCTTTCTGATGTAAGGAAAATGTTCAGAGATAGACTGTGGTGATGAATGCATAACTATGTTATCATACTGTGGACAGTGGATTGTATATCATGGATGATTGTATGGTGTGTGAATGTATTTCAATAAAACTGAATTTAATAAAAAAAAAAAAAACAATTGGGAAGGTGGGGCAAGTTGGCAATATAGAGAGATGTGGAATTTATTTAATACTCCAGAACAACTATTAAGTAGCCAGGAACAACTCATAAATATTCTGGAACAACTGTTCAGAGACATCCGTGACTGGACACACATTGTACACCAGCCTGGAATGAGTCAAATGGCTGATATTGCAGCATAGAACTGTAAGTAAAGCTCCCCAAATTGCAGAGCTGGTGCCCCTACCCACTGGCATGGCAAACTGAGTTGGAAGACTTCCCTGTGGAAAAAAAGAACTAGCCTATTAGTAGTGGGGGAAAGTAATACAACCAAGCTTCAATTGTGGTTTTAATTAACAAAATTAGACTACTGAATACAAGCTACAAGCACAGATAAACCTGGAGCAAGCAGGAAAGAAACTCTGAATTCTCTCCCAGCAGAGAGGACATTTTGATGGCAGAAAAATAAATAAATAAATAGGCTTTTGGAGATGGCTAATATCAGAATACTGTAAAATGGCTGTGTACCAAGAAAAGGAGTGCAGAGAACCAGGTACCACCTCTGGTCAACTGGTGAAACTGGGGGGTTGGGACTGGCTCTGAAAAGGGGATTTCTTTACTTTTTTCCTCCTATTCTAAGAAGCTCATTAGAGAAAGCCTTGGGCATTTTTAATTGCCAGCACTGACCCAGGCAAGGTTGGAGTCATCATACCTTGGGGGTAAAAATAAGAAACAACTTAAGCTTGGCTTCTGACACCCTCAACCCCTGGACTGTTTACACCAGCAGGGAGCTGTGGCTGAAAAGAACCATGTTCTGGATAGTATAGGAAAAACACACAGTCTAGAAGCCTCACAGGAAAGTCTGACAACCTGCTGGGTCTCATCATCAAGGAAACTTGATACTGATTACACCTTCCTCCTGAGACCTGGGCCCATCTGGTCTCAGAAGATCTGTGTTGGGTAATGAAGGAAACCAGATGTCTAGACAACAAAAAAATTACAAGTCACATTAGGAAAAACAAAGATATGGCCCAGTCACAGAAACAAACTTACACTTCAAATGAGATATAGGAGTTTAAATAGCTAAATAAAGATGTTCAAGCAAATCTAAATCAAATCAATGAGCTGAAGGAAAATGTGGCAAAAGAGATGAAGGATATAAAGAAGAATTCATAAGCTTGTAAAAACAAATGGCAGAACTTATGGGAATGAAAGTCACAATACAAGAGATGAAAAACACAATGGAGACATACAACAACAGATTTGAAGAGACAGAAGAAGGGATTCATGAACTGGAGGACAGAACATCTGAAATCCAAAAGAACAGAAAGGGAAAAGAATGGAAAAATATGAGCAACATCTCAGGGAATTGAATGACAACATGAAGCACATGAATATACATGTCATTGGTGTCCTGGAAGGAGCAGTGAAGGGAAAGAGGGCAGAAACAATAATGGAGGAAATAGTTACTAAAAATTTCCCATCTCTTATGAAAGACATAAAATTATAGATCCAAGAAGTGCAGCATACCCCAAACAGAATAGATCTAAATAGTCCTATGCCAAGACACTTAATCAGATTATCAAATGTCAAAGGCAAAGAGAGAATTCTGAAAGCAGCAAGAGAAAACTGATCCATCACATACAAGGTAAGCTCAATAAGACTATGTGTGGATTTCTCAGTAGAAACCATGGATGTGAGAAGGCAATAGTATGGTATATTTAAGATACTGAAAGAGAAAAACTGCCAACCAAGAATTCCATATCCAACAAAACTGTCCTTCAAAAATGAGGGACAGTTTAAAATATTCTCAGCAAACAGACACTGAGAGAGTTTGTGAACAAATACTTGCTCTACAAGAAATACTAAAGGGAGCACTACAGGCAGATGGGAAAAGACAGGAGAGAGAGGTTTTGAGAAGAGTGTAGAAATGAAGACTATCAGTAAAGGTAAAAAGGAAGAAATAAAAAATAGAAATAAAATAATATATGACATATAAAATCCAAAAGGCAAAATTCTAGTCAGTAGACATTACATTGAGTGAAATTAGCAAGAAACAAAAGGACAAATATTGTATGGTCTCACTAATATGAACTAACATTAATGAGTGAACCTTGGAAGTTTAAGTTGAGAACACGGGTTTTCTGGAGATAGAAAGGGGATAGAGATAAGGTATCTGATACTGAAGGAGTACAGAGTGTTCAACAGGATTTATTGTATAGATCCAGAAATACTTTGTGAGGGTAGCACAATATTGTAAGTACTCTGAAAAAAAAAGATGAGTGTGAGTATGGGTGAAAGAGGAGGGCTAGGAGCATGTATGATACCAGAAAGAAAGATATAAGATAAAGACTGGGATGTATAATTTAGTGAAACCTAGAGTGGTCAATGATTGTGATTAAGTGTACTAACACAAGAATGTTTTAACATGAGGGAGAACAAATGAATGTCAGCATTGCAAGGTGTTTAAAACTGGATGGTATAGGGGAAAAATACAATCATTGCAAACTAGAGTCTATAGTTAACAGTAACAATGTAATATGCTTCCATTAATTGTAACAAAGGTGATATTCCACAGCTAATGGTCTATAAGAGGAGGCTATAAGGGAGTAGTATGGGATTCTTGGTGGTGGTGTTATATGACCTTTACATTGTATTTTATTTTATTTTTTTCTTCTTTTTTATTCTTCATTTTTTTCTCCTCTTTCTCTTTCATTGCAGAAGAAATGGAAATATCCTCATATAGATTATGGTGGTAAATGCATAACTATGTGATTATACTGGTAATCATTGATTGCTTACTTAAGATGGATTGTAGGTGGTGTGAATAAAACTGCTTAAAAATAAACAAAGGGATACTAGTGCTGGAGAAAATGTAGAGAAAGGATGTACCTATTCACTGTTGGTGGGGAAGTAGAATGGTACAGCCCATCTGGGGGGCAGTGTAGTGGTTTCACAGGAAGCTAAGTACAGGGATGCCATATGATCCTGCAACCCTGTTATTGGTTGTATAGTGGGAGGCACTGAGAGGAGGGCATGCATGGACATTTGCACACTGGTGTTTGTGGTGACAGTATTCATGATTTTCAATGGATGGAGCTGGCTTAAGGGTACATTGACTGATAAACCAAATGGTGAACTGTGGTGGATACATACAATGGAATATTGAGTGGCAGCAAGAAGGAATGAAGTTGTGAGGTATGCAACTAGGTGAATGGACCTTGAGGATGGGGTGTTGAGTGAAGTAGGCCAGAAACAAAGGGATGGGCATTGGAGCACCTCAGTAATATGGACTGGCAGTGATGTGCAGGCTTTGAGAGTTGAGTAGTGGAGTGTGGGTTGTCAGGGGAGGGCTTGTTATGGGGAGCCTGGATTGTGGGCTCTTGCAGCAGTCACATCTATTCATGAGTTGTAACAGCTATTTCTAAATAATGAGATGCTGAGCTGTTTGTGTGTGAACTGGTTGTTCCCTTGAGCTTCAGGTGTCTGTGTGGCATCTGATCCTTGGAGCCAGAGTTCAAAAAGTAAATGAATAACAGGGGGGAGAATGGGTATGGGATGTTTTGGGTGTTTTTACTTTTATTTTTATTCTTATTTTTATTTTTTGGAGCAATGAAAATGTTCAAAAATTAATTGTGGTAATGAATGCACAACTATATGATGATACTGTGAACAATTGTTATACACTTTGGATGATTGTGTGGTATGTGAATATATTTCAATAAAAGTGCATCAAAAAAGCAACTTAGGCCTAGCTGAGCTACCTTCCCTTGCTCCCAGCAGAGACCACTTCTTTTTCCCACTGAGGAGTGTTCCAACTCAGCCTGCTGTGCCAGTGGGGAAGGGACACTGGCTCCACAGTTTGGAGGTCATTACTTACAGTTCCATGCTGTGATCTTAGCCTTTTCATCCATTGCACACTGGTGTACAATGTGTGTCCAGTTATGGGTATCCCCCAAATAGTTGTTCCAGACTATTTACTAGTTGTTCCTGGATGTTTATTAGCTGCTCTAGAGGACTAAAAAATTCCACACCTCCCTATGCTGCTTTTGCCCCACCCCTTCCATCTAATTATTTTGAAGTGTTAACTCTGAAGATCAGTTTCTCCCTTTTGCCTAGGGTTTATTGTTGATTGGCTTTGTGCTAAGACTCTTTTATTCTGGACCTTTTAGTGTAGCCTGAGTTTAACTGCTCAGATTGTCTCAGCTCTTCTTCACCTGATTTTTGCCCTAGATATGCATTTTAATTTTTTAAGTTTACTCTTTTTGTGCAATTGTTTCACCTCCAGAAGAAAGCTCCCTTTCCTCTGTTCCTTCTGCAGGAATCTTGATCTGTTCTGTTTGTTTCTGTCCAGAATTTTCTCCCCAACTTCTATGCTTTGTTCAACTTCTCTCCTTCAATCAGTGCTCCCTTTCCTTACACTTTTCAATTCTGGGACCCACCCTGTCTTGCATCAGTTCAGATCTACTTTGTTATTTCTGTGAGGCTTTTCTCCTTTGAGTTTCTTCCCTGTTAGGGTATCCACCTTGGGAATCCACATAGGATCAATCCAGAAAGGTCCATTTTGCATTTATGTGGTCCAGAAAACAGAGACTGGATTGAATGTATATCCTTCTTACCAATAGTTCTGCCATGGTACCTTTTTTTGTCCCTGTGGGGGCATGTTTTTTGTGTGGCACTCCTCAGCCACTTGTGGTCTGCCCTGGGTCTCAGTGGACTTTGGTCCCTGTGCCTGGATATTCATGTGGTTCTAACTCACTGCTGTGAATGGCTCTATGCTATGCATCTGTGGCAGGAGGGACTCAGGCTCTGCTGCCTCTGTGCAACTCTCAAGCTGTGCGGGACCATGTGAGGGGAAGAAGTCTGGACTGGCAAGCCTGGAATGAAAATCTCCTACCTGATTTTGGGGATTTTGTTTTCTTTTCAGTTCAGCATTTGTGTAGTCCTGCAGTCTCTATGTTCCTCCAGACTTCCAAGCAGGTTGGATTTGTTTTTATATTAATTGTTTCTTAGGGGAGTCTTTTCCAGAAGATGTCTTACATAGCCATATTGATGATGTCTGGGTATTAATGCTTTTATTCAAAAAAAGATTTATTCACTGTCTTCTGTGTGGACCAGGAAACTGAAAAGGAAGGCAGCTGTTGATGAAATTCATTTCAGTCAGCTTCCTTGGGCACAGAAATGGGTGGAAAACTGTGGAGAGTTGATCATGTAAGGGAAGACACTATCTCAACAGCTCTTTGGCAGTGTCTCAGAGCAGGAAAGGCAAAGTTGGAAAATCAAAAGGCAAATCTTTTGATTCTTAGAAGAAAACATAGGAGAATATATTTATAACTTTGGTTCAGAGAAGGAATTCTTAATAGTAATATAAAAAGAAGAAACAAAAAAATTTATTTTAAAAATTCACAGATTCACTATAATCATAGTGAAAATATAAGCTACAGTTTGGTAGAAGATATTTGTAGCCCATACATCTAATGAAGGTTTAGTATCCAGAATATATATAAAGAACAGCTAAAGCAAACAAACAGAAAAATAGGCAAGGGATATAAACAGATAATTCAAAGAGGAAGAAACTCAAATTCTAATAAACATCTGAGAAGATTCTCCAGGACTCCAGTATTGAGGACAATGAAAATTACAAAAGAATAAAGAAACAGTGTTCAACATTCATCAGGTTGGAAAAAATTCTGATAACACCAAAGGTTGTGAGGATTTAGGGGAAGAACACAGTACTGGTGATAGAATAAATTGGCACTACCCCTTTAGAAAACAATCTTGCAATGTCTGTTAAAACTGAAGATGCTCATACCCTGTGACCCAGAAATTCAACTTCTAGGTATCTACTCTAGAGAAAATGTCACACATATTCATGAAGAGATAGAAATAAGAATGTTCATTGAAGAAGTCTTTGAAATAGCAAAAAAACACACAAACCATCTGTTAGCAGCATTTGGAAGTCAATCGTTCCCTCATTCTTGAAACATTTCCTTCATTTGACTTCCAGAAAGCCCTTCTGGTTTTCCTCTCACCTCATGTGGTGCTCCTTTTCTTTGCAGGATCCTCCTCTATCCCTAAAATCAGGTAGGAGATTTTCATTCCAGGCCTCTAGATTTTGGAGCATCCTAGGGATCACTCTTTCTAAATCTGTTCCCTAGGTGATCTCATGGATAATCTGGCTTTAAATACCATCATCACATTACCAACCTGGACCTCTCCCCTGACCTTGACTTGGATATCCAACTGCCTATTTGACATAAACAATTGCGTACCAGATTGGCAGCTCAATATGTTAACATGTCCAAAACCAAAGTCTTAACTTCCCTTCAAACCCAAATACTTACTAAGCATCCTCATTTTAGGAAATTTATCACCATTCACCCAGTTGCTCAGGATAAAATCTTAGGGTCATATTTGAGTCCTCCTTTTTGCTCACATCTTATATATCTTTCCTTCACATTCCCCACTGCATCCTGGTCCAAACCACCATTACCTCTTATTGAGAATGCTGTGACTGCCTCCTTACTGACCTTTCTATTTTTCTCTAGTCCCCCTATAATCTACCCTCCTACAGCAGAGTGAGCTCATAAACATGTATGCTCCTCTGTGGCCACAATGGGCACATGACTTCCCACAGTTAGAACAAAAGCCAAACTTCTCTGGCTCTCCAAGCTCATTTCTTATATAACCCCTAACAGGATCACTATGCTCCAGACCCACTGGTTTTCTTGCCATTCCTTTAATGCACCAAGATTATTCCTACCTCAAGGACTTTGCAGTTCGTATTCCTTCTGGCATGGGATTAGGTAAATGTGACTGATTCCATTGCACTATGCTGGATTGCCTGGAAGAATCCTCACATACTGAGAGATCTCAAAGGACCAAAAGCCCCCCTGCAGTGTTTTTCTGAATCTTGACATCAAGAATAATCCTTGACTTAAAGAAATGTGCTTTAGCATGTTACCATGTTCTACATAACACATGGTAGAGAAGGGGATGAATCCAAAGACAAGATCAACCTCTGGAAGGACATCCACAAAAGGGATAGAGATTCACATGGAGAGGGTTTAAGAAATGTTTCTGATTGATTAAGAGTGAGCAAGAAAGTGTAAGTGCAAAATGGCAGAGAAAGAAGTTTTACAAATCATTCCCTCTACAAGGAAAAGGAATGAATTGGAAAAAGAGATTGAAAGCAGCTAAGTGATAACCCTGGAACCAGACTTGAGATTTAAAACAACCACATGAATGCCAGACAAAGGTAGAGGCTGCTGAGAGTTCAACTTTTGTTGAACAAAGTAGGCAGAAGAAACCTTATCCTTCAAAAAGTGGGGTTGGAGGTCAAGGTTGGTTTGAGGAATTCCTGATGGTTTCCTTCCCTCCAGCATCCATCTAGACATAAAGAGCCAGTGCAACTTTTTTTGGTTGATTTAATTTGTGTTAATTTTTTTTCTTTTGTGTGTGGACCAGTGCAGATAGTAGCCTCAATTTTGACCCTTTTGGCAGTGAGAGTCCCAGCCTCTCACCAGCATCTACCAGGACATTTTGGTGGGTTTCTTTCAATTTAGTTTCAGTTGTTTAGTTTTTCTATGTGTATGTATGTTTCTTGGTCTGACAGATACATAAAGGAACAGCACTGGCACTACCCTTTGTTTTTTCCCTCTTGGCAGCAGGCGCTTCTGGCCTCACACCAGCAACTACTGAAATATAAAGAGCCAATGCACCTTTTTGGGTTGGTTTTCTTTATTTCTGTTTTCTATGCTGTTTGGTCTGGAAAATCACAGAGAGATCTGGTCACTGGCCTCAGTTTCAGCTTCAACAGCAGCAGCTTCAGGTTTTCCACTAACATCTATCAATAGACTTAGAGATGCAGGGCATCTTTTTTCTTTTATGTGGATGTTTTGATTGCTTGCTAGCCTTTTTGCTTTACTCTCTCTTTATTCCTTGCTTTATTCCCCCTTTTTTCTTGATCTGGTGATGGAGGAGTGGGAGAACTAGATGTCCAGGGTGACCACAATATAATACTCAAAATGTCCACTTCATGAAATTTCAAAACATATGAGGAGATAGGAAAATATGGCCCAGTCACAGGAAAAAAAAAAAAATAATTCAATAGAAACTATCCTGGAGGAAACCCAGTCTATCCTAGAGGAATTACAAATCAAAGACCTTAGATTAACTCCCTTAAATAGGACCAATAAACTAAAGGAAAACATGAACAAATTGCTAAAGTAAATTAAGAGAACAATATATGAACAAAATTAGAATTTCAATAGTGAGATAGACATTTTAAAGAGGAATTAATAGAAATTCTGGAGCTGAAAAGTACAATAACTGAAATGAAAAATTCAATAGAGGGGTGAAAAGCAAATTGGAAAGGGGTATGGGATTTTATCTTTGGAAGAAATGAGAATGGTCTCCTGTTGACTGTAGTAGTGAATGCATAACTATGTGATTATTCCAAGAGCCATTGATTATACACTTAGTATGGATTGTATGGTGTGTGATCAAAACTGTTTTTTTTTTTAAAGAGACAGAAGCAAGGCAATGCAAGCATGTCCTACCTGGTAATTAACATAACTCTGGTAAATGTGTAAAGCTGAGACAGGGCCAAACTTCTGCTATGCTTGGTGACTGATGACCCCAATATAAGTCAAGTGTCAAATGTTTTTATTTCTGAAAATAGCTTCATTTAGAAAATGCTTAAAAGAAAATTAGGGCCTAGATTGTAAGCTCTTACAGCAGTCACATTTATTCCTGACTTTTAACTGTTATATCTAAATTCTGAGATGTTGCACTCTTTGTGTAAAATGTGGTAGTTCCCTGGATCTTTGGATATCTATGTGACACCCAAGACTCAGAGTTGGAGTTCTGCAGCTCTGAAAGTCATCATTACTGCATACAGCAACTGTTAAACCAAAAAAGAGACCAGACTTCAATTAGAGATATGAATGAAGCAGATATGGTTAGGAGTAAGGTAAATCAGAATACAGGGTAAAGGAGGATATTATCTGTATTTTAAAGCTTCAACTTCTGTGTAAGACAAAGGGAAGTGATGCTTATTTTGTCCAAAATTTTAATTTTCTGTAGCACACTATCTAACTTACCCTGTCTTGTCAGTTTATTTAAACAACCTAATTACATGTAACCTAGAATAAAAAATGAAATCTTGTTACTCTGTACAGGTTAATGTAATACTCTGATATGTTCCAGAGTAATTTGGACAGAAAATAAAAAAGTATTTGTGAAGTCCCTTGATGGAATGGAGAAAAAAAATGTGGAACTATTAAACTCCCCCCCCCCCGGGGAATTCCTGATATTCTCTCAAGCATTAGGGACTCCTAATTTAATAAGCCAAGCCTCAGATCTTGAGTCTTGCCCTTTTGGAACTTATTTATGTAATGGTGAAGCTAAGCCTTATAATTATGCCTGAGTCATCCCCAGAGAACCTCTTCTGTTGCTCCGGTGTGGTGCTCTCTCTCTCTCTCTCCCTCTCTCTCTCGCTCTCTCTCTCTCTCTCCTCCCACCCAAGCCAAATGCCAAACTCTGCAAATCAACTCACTACCTTTCCCACTATGTGGGACATGACTTCCAGGGGTGTAAGTCTCCCAGGCAGTGTGGTATATGACTCCCAAAGATGAGCCTGACCCTGGCATCATGGGATTGACAATGCCTTCTTGACCAAAAGGGGGAAAAGAAATGAAACAAAATAAAGTTAAAGTGGCTAAGAGATTTCAAATCAAGTTGAGAGGTCATTCTGGATGTTACTCTTATGCAAGCTTCAGCCAGATATTGCAAATTGTCACAGTGTGCCAAGCCCCAATGAACAGTATTCCTGAAAACCATAAAGAATACCCTGGGCTCTATTTAAGACTCTATAAAAATTTTACTTATTAAGTTTATTTTTTTCCAGAAACTTAAAGCCTCCATATTGTTCCTATGCCAAATAAGCCCTGAAACACAGAGGTACCAGTCTCTTCAAGAACATCAACCAGTTTCATTCCTCTACTGCATAATGTCAACAGACTTTTTCAGCATGAAGAAGGTAGAATGGTCATGGCCCAAATATCCCTGAAGATTGAAAGAATGATCAAATGAGAGGGAGGACTTGTAACTGAGAAGTTGATATTTAACAAATGATTATTACTACTGAATCAATATATAGATATTTCTTTTTAGTTTCTGGTGTATTAAAATGGCCAAAAGGAAATACTTGAAATTGTTGAACTGTAACCCAGTAGCCTTGATCTTTTATAATGATTGTATAACTATATACCTCTTATCTTATGACCTGTGATTGTATAAATCTTGTGACTGACACCCCCTTTATCCAGTATATGGTTAGATGAGTAATAAAATAAAGACATGCATGGAAGAAAGGCAGACCGAAGCAGACAGAAGAAAATATCAGCAAACATGAAGATAAGACAATTGAAAATATCTGGTCTCAGGAACAGAAAAAAAAGAATGAACAGAAATGAAGAGAGCCTGAGGGACCTATGGGACAAAGAGGAAATCTTGAAAACAGCAAGGGAGAAGTGATGTGTCATATACAAGACATACTGAACAACATTACTATCCAGTTTCTAATTAGAAACCATGGATGCCAGAAGGCAATGGGATAACATATTTAAAGTGATGAAAGAAAAAACTGTCAACCAAGAATAATATATCCAGCAAAACTGTCCTTCAAAAATGAGGAGAAAATTAAGATATTTCCAGATAAACAAAAGCTAAGGGAGCTCATTACCACTAGTCCAGCCTTAAAAGAAATGCTGAAGGGAGTACTTCATGTTGAAAGGAAAGGGCACTAGATAGTAACTCAAGGCCAAATGAATAAATAAAGACCTCCAGTATGGGTATGGATAAATAAAAATGCCAGTATTATTGCATTTTTTGTTTGAAATGTCATCTTTTACTTTTTATATGGTTTCAAATTCAAATGCAAAAAAAATCATAAACTTTTATTTACTGGGCACTCAAGATGTAAAAATGCAATTTGAGACAGAATAATACAAAGAAAAGGGATGGAGGAATATAGGAACACAGCACCTGTAGGCTATTCAAGTTAAGTTGGAATCAATACAAACTAATTTGTAATAGATTTACAATGTTAAATGCAATCCTCATGGTAACCAAGAAGAAAATATCTTTAAGACTCTATGTTAAAGGAAATGAAAAGTGATTCAACATGGCTTATTACAAATGATCATCTAAATGGGAAGGCAGTCATGGCAGAAAGGGGGGACAAAATAAGGTATAAGACACATGTGCAAAAGCCAATAGCAAAATGGTAGAAGTCTTGCTTTATCAGTAATTATCTTAGAGTTTAAATAGATTAAACTCTCCAATCAAAGGCAGAGATTGGCAGAAGGATAAAGAAGCGTGATCCAACTATATGCTGTTTGCAAGAGACTCATGTTATATCCAAAGACACAAACAGGTTTAAAGTGAAAGGATGGAAAAAATATTATAGCAACCTAAAGAGAACTGAGGTGGCAATAATAATAGCAGGCAAAAGAGACTTTAAGTCAAAAGCTGTTACAAGAGACAAAGAAGGATATTATATATAGATAAATGATCAATTAAAAAGAAGATATAACAAATATAAACATATATGCACCTAACAACAAGATCCTGTAATATATGAAGCAAACAATGATGGAATTGAAGGGAGAAATAGTTCTACAATAATAATTTAATATTTACCTATGCCACTTTCAATACTGGATAGAACATCTAGACAGAAGATCAATAAGGAAGAGGACTTGAACAACACTATGAACCAATTAGATATAACAGACACATATAGTACACTTCACCCCAAAACAGCAGATTACACATTCTTTTCAAATATACATGGATCATTCTCAAGAATATACCATATGTTAAGGCATAAGACAAGACTCATACTGAAATAATGCAAAGTAACTTCTCTGACCACAATGGATTGAAACAAGAAATCAATGAAAGAAGAAAAACTAGAAAACTTACAAATACATGGAAATTGAACAGCACACTCTTAATCCAAAGATGGATTGTTCAGTTTGCTAATGCTGCCAGAATGCAAAACACCAGAAATGGATTGGCTTTTATAAAAGGGGGTTTATTTGGTTACACAGTTACAGTTTTAAGGCCATAAAGTGTCCATCAACAAAGGGTACCTTCACTGGAGAAAGGCCATTGGTGTCTGGAAAACCTGTTAGCTGGGAAAGCACGTGGCTGGCATCTGCTTGTTCTCAGGTTACATTTCAAAATGGCATTCTCCAAAATGTGCGTCAGCTTCCAACAGCCATCTTCAAAATGGCTGTGTCAGCTCCAGCTCACTATGAGCTCCTTCTGTCTGAGCTTATATAGTGCTCCAGTAAACTAAACAAGGCCCATGCTGAATGGGTGGGGCCACACCTCCATGGAAATTATCCAATCAGAGTTATCACCTACAGTTGGGTGGGGCACATTTCCATGGACACTGAACCAATAGGTTCCAACCCAATCCGCACTAATATGTCTGCCCCCACAGGAATGCATTAAAGAATATGGCTTTTTCTGGGGGACATAAATATATAAACTGACACATGGGTCAAAGAAAAAGTGAGAAGAAAATTATGAAATATTTAGAGATGAATGAAAATGAAAGCACAACGAACCAAAACTTATGGGATGCAGCAGACAGTGCTCAAAGGGAAATTTATAGCTATGAACACTTATATTTAAAAAGAGGAAACATCTCAAGTCAATAATCTACCTTCACATCTTGAGGAACTATAAAAAGAACAAAGCAAAACCAAAGTTAGCAGAAGGAAAGAAATAATTGAAATTAGAGCAGAGATAAATGAAACAGGTAATAGGAAAACAATTGAGAGAATCCAGAAAACTAAAAGTTTGTTCTTTGAAAAGATCAATAAAATTGACAAACCTTCAACTAAACTGACAAAGAAAAAAGAGAAAAGACAAAAATAACTGAAGTCAAAAATGAAAATGGTGACATTTTATTGACATTAAAGAAATACAAAGGATTACAGGAAAATGCTGTGAACAATTGTATAGTAACAAATTAAACAATCTAGATTAAATGGAAAATTTCTGAGAAACAACAATTACTTAAACTGACTCAAGAATGAATGGAAAACTTCAACAGACCTATAACAAGTACAAAGATTGAGTCCATAATCAAACACCTCTACCAAAGAAAAGTCCAAAACTAGATGTATTCACTGGTGAATCCTACCAAACATTCCAAGAAGAATTAACACCAATCCTTTTCAAACTCTTCCAAAGAATTCAAGAGAAGGGAACACTTCCTAATTCATTCTTTGAGGCCAGTATTACCCTGATAAGAAAATCACAAATCTGTTTCCCTTATGAATAAATGCAAATATCCTTAACAAAATACTAGTAAAGTGAATCCCACAGAATAGTAAGCAATTTATACACCATGACAAGGTGGTATTTATCCCAGAAATTCTGGGATGGTCAAACATATGAAAACCAATGAATATAATTTACCACATTATAGAGTAAAGGAAAAATAGCATGTGATCATCTCAACTGACAGAAAAAGCATTTGACAAAATCCAGCACCCTTTCTTCATAAAAACACACAGAAAATTAGGAATAGAATATAATTTTCCTAACCTGATAAAGGACATATATGAAAAAATCATAGCTAATATCATGTTCAAACTCAATGGTAAAAAACTGAAAAATTCCCCCAAGATCAGGAATAAGGCAAGGATAACCACTATCACCACTGGTGTTCAGTATTGCACTAGAAGTTCTAGCCAGAGCAACTAGGCAGGAAAAAAGAGGAAAGATATCCAAATTGGAAAGTTTCATGGTTTGAAGCTGAATGTACCCCCAGAAAAACACGTTTTTAAATCTAGTCCACTCTTGTGGGTGTTGACCCATTGTAAGCAGGACTTTTTGATGAGGCTATTAAAGATGGGTCTTAATTCTATTACTGGAGTCCTTTATAAACAGAATTAATACAAAAACAGAGAGTGAGAGCCATGGGAACAAGAAGCTGAAAGCAACAAAACCTGAAAGAGAAGGGAGAAACCAGCAGATGCCACCTTGTGCCTTGCCATGTGGCAGAAAAACCAAGGATTGTCAGCAGCAAGTATTCGGGAAGAAATTGTTGCCTTGATGATGCCTTGATTTGGACATTTTCCTGTACTGTAACCATAAGTGAATCAATTCCCATTGTTTAAGTCAACCCATTTCCTGGCATCTGCTAGAGCATCCTAGGAAACTAAAATAGATTTTGGTATTGAATAGTGGGGTGCTGCTATTGCAAACTTCAAAACTGTGGAAATGGCTTTGGAATTGGGTAATGGGTAGAAGCTGCTTAAAAGAAAAGGACTAGACTGCTTTACAGAGACTTTCTCTTCAGTGCAAGTCAGTGCAAGGCAGTGATATGGGTGCTGAAGGTACTTCCAATGAGGCCTTAGACAGAAATTATGAATGTGCTATTGGAAACTGGAAGAAAGATATTCCTTGTTTTCAGGGGGCAGAGAACTTGGCAAAATTGAGTCCTGATGTCAGATGGAAGGCACAATTTGAAAGCAGTGAATTTGGATATTTAGCTGAGGTGATTTTGCAGCCTGGTTTATCCTTGCAGTTTATAGTAAAATGCAAGAGAAAAGGGCAAGCTAAGAACTGAACTCCTGGGCACAAAGAAACCAGAAATTGATGGTTTCAAAAATTCTGAGTTTCCCTGAAGCAAGTCCCCAGAGAATAGTGTGCCACATGACAGTTTAACTGAAAATGGATCCAGTCAGTCATTTCAGGGCAAGTCAGGATTGTCAATGTAGTAATCCAGAAAGGATCTTTGGAAAATGCTTTTGTCTGATGGTTTGGACCCATGTGTACTATATGCGAAATGGACAAGTTTTTTTTCTTTATCTGTATGAGTGGAACCACTACCAGCCTGGACTAAAATGGACAGGAAAGAGACAAATCAAAGGAAAAATCACTTCAAGGGCAGGCCTATGGAAGCTAAAGTCTGGACTGAAGACATCTTCTCAGGCCAACACAGTGGGCCCACCTGTGTGTGGAAAGGTTCAGTCTTCCCAAAGCTTGGAGACAGCAAACCTTCTACTCCACATTGTTCAGGAAGAATGTTAACCCCAGTTTTCTCAGATGCCCAGGAGATTGTGGAGAGTCTGGCTGCCACCCAAGTTTTCTCAGAGAGTGGGGCCTCTTCCCCAGGGATTGCAGAGAGTCTGTCTATCACACCAATGCTCAAAGAGGATGGAGCCTGCAACCCAGTGTTTGAGGAGAGCATGGCCACTGTGCAAGCACTTGGTAAGGGTGGAGCTGCCACTCCATCAGTCCCAGAGGACAAAACATTGTTCTGTAAATGACTCTCATACCTTTAAACCTAATGGTGTATGCCCTGCAGGGCTTCAGAATTGTTTGGGACCCATAACCTCTTTTAACCTTCCAATTTCTCCCTTCTGGAATGGGAATGTTTATCCTATGCCTTCTCCTCCTTTATATATTGGAAGCAGAAAACTTATTCTCTAGGTTTCACAGTCCACAGGCAAAGGAGACTTATGCCCCAGGATACATCACACTAATAATAGATTTTGATGAGACTTTGTACTTAGTATTGTTACTGAAAATGGCTTAAGGGATATTGTGATGGAATGAATGTATTTTCATGTAGAAAGAGCATGGGATCCAGAAGGTGGAATGTGATGATTTGAAGCTGTATGTACCCCAGAAAAACATGTTTTTAAATATAATCCACTCCTGTGGGTGTGGACCCATTGTAAGTAGGGCCTTTTGATGAGGCTACTTCAGTTAAGGTGCGACCCACCTCATTAAAGATGGGTCTTAATCCTATTACTGGATCCCTTTATAAACAGAATTAATACAAAGAGAGAGAGAGAGTGAGAGCCATGGGAACAAGAAGCTGAAACCAACAAAACCTGAAAGAGCAGGGAGAGACCAGCAGACACTGCCTTGTGCCTTGCCATGTGGCAGAGGAGCCAAGGATCACCAGCAGCCAGTCTTTGGAAAGAAAGCATCATCTTGATGATGCCTTAATTTGGACATTTTCCTGTACTTTAACCATAAGCAAATGATATCCCATTGTGTAAGCCCAATGAATTTCATGGTATTTGCTTGGAGCAGTCTAGGAAACTAAAACAAAGGTAAAAGTAAATCTCTCTCTATTTGCAGATGAAATGATCTTGTATGTAGAAAATCCAAAGGAATCCACAAGAAAATTACTAGAATTTCTAATGAATTAGCAAAGTGGCAGGGTAAAATATCACATTCCAAAAATCTATTGTTATTCTATACACCAGCAATGAACAATCCAAGAGAAAATTAATGAAACAATCCCATTTACAATAGCTTCTAAAAGAATAAAATATCTAGGAAGAAATTTAATTAAGGATATGAAAGACTTGTACACTAAAACCCACAAAACACTGCTTAAAGAAATTAAAGAAGACCTAACTGAATGGAAAGGCATCCCATGTACATGGATTGGAAGGCAATATTGTTAAAATGTCAGTACTTTCCAACATAATCTACAGATTCAACACAGTTCCTATCAAAATTCTAGCAGCCTTTTTTGCAAAATTGGAATAGCTAATACTCAAATTAATATGGAATGGCAAGGGTCCCCAAATAGCCAAAACAATTTTGAAAAAGGAGAACAAAGTTGCAGGACCCACACTTCCCAATTTCAAAACATACTGCAAGGCTACAATAACAAAAATGGTGGCTGGCATAAAGATAGACAAATAAAACAATTGAATTGAATTGAAAGTCTATAAATATGCCCACTCGTCTATGGCCAATTAATTTTCAACAAAAGATGCCAAGTACATGCAAGGGAGGAAGAGTACTTTAACAAATAGTGTTGGGAAAACTGGATTCCACATGCAAAAGAATGAAGTTGGAACCCTACCTCATGCTATATAAAAAATTAATTTAAAATGGATCAATGAGTTCATTATAAGAGCTAAAATAATAAAATATTTAGAACAAAACATAGAGGCAAATCTTCAGGACCTGGTACTCAACAACAATGTTTTCTTAGATATGACATCAAAAGCATGAGCAACAAAATTACTAATAGATAAATTTAACTTCCTCAGAATTAAAATCTTTTATTCATCAATGGACATTATCAAGAAAGTGAAAAGACAACCTACAGAAGAGGATAAAATACTTGCAAACCATAAATCTGATAAGGGTTTAATATCCAGAATATAAAGAAATCCTACAACTCAACAACAAAAAGACAACCAAATTTTTTAAATGGTCAAAGGATTGAACAGTTATTTTTCCAATGGCTCGACATCGTTAGCCATTAGGGAAATCAAAACTATGAGATATCACTTTATACCCAATCACATGGCTATTTTTTTTTAATGGAAAGTAAGAAGTGTTGGAGAAGATGCAGAGAAAGTGTAATGTGAGTGCATTGTTGGTGGGAATATAAAATGGTGCAGCCACTGTGGAAAAGAGTTTGGCAGGTTCTCAAAAAGTTAAACATAGAATTACCATATGACCCAGAAATCCCACTTCTAGGTATGTACCCAAAGAAAGTGTAAACTAGATCTCAGATTCATATACACTAATGTTTATGGCAGCATTATTCATAATAGCCAAAAAGGGAAACAACCCAAATGCCCATCAACGAATGAATGGATAAACAAAATGTGGTGCATACACATAATGGAATATTATTAAGCCATACGAAGGAATGAAGTTCTGAGACATGCTGCAACATGGAAGAACAAGTTATCTACTTCCAATATACAATGACGGGACAGTCATGGGATAAACATTTCCATTCTAGAAGGGAGAAATTGGAAGGAAAACAGAGGCCATGAGTCTCAAACTATTCTGAAACCCTGCAGGGCATACACCATTAGATTTTAGGGACTGAAAGCTATCTATAGAATGATGTTTTGTCCTCCAGGCCTGATGGAGCAGCAGCCCCACCCTTACCAAGTGCTTGCACAGTGGTTATGCTCTCCCCAAACACTGGGATGAAGGCTCCACCCTCTTCAAGCATTGGGGTGATGGCCAGACTCTGTGCAATCCCCAGGAATAGACTCCACTCTCTGAGAAAACTGGGGTGGTAGCCAGACTCCCTACAATCTCTGTGGCACAGGCTTAATGCTCTCAGTACAGTGGGCTGTTGGCCAGCCTCTCTGCAATACCCAGGGAATATGCTCCACCCTCTCTGAAGACTGGGGCAGCAGCAACCTTCCTGAACAATGGGGTAGATAGCCTGCCCCTCCAAGTGCTGGGGCATACTCTTCCTTTCCACACACATAGAGAGGCTCACTCTCTTGGCTCAAGAAGATGTCTTCAGTCCAGAACTCAGTTTCCATGTTTCTGCCTGTGAAATGATTTTTCCTTCAATCTGTCCCTTTCCTGTCCTTTTAGTCCAGGCTGGCTGTGGTTCTGTTCATACAGATCAAGCAAAAACTTGTTGGTTTTGCATGTAGTACACAGGGTTACAAACAATCAGACAAAAAACGTTCACAAATCCTTTCTCGATTACTGCATTGCCAATCCTGACTTGCACTGAGATGGCTGACTGGTTCCATGTTCAGTTAAATCCTCACATGGAGCATTATTCTCTGGGGACTCACTCTCCAGAAACTTAAAATTTTCCAACCCATCAATTTCTGATTTCTTTGTGCCCAGGAGTTCAGTTTTCAGCTTACCCTTTCCTCTCCATATTACTATAAGCTGCAAGAATAAACCAGGCTGCGCTCTCCACACTTAGCTTTGAAATCACCTCATCTAAACATCCAACTTCATCCCTCTCAAATTCTGCCTTCCATTTGACATCAGAACTCAATTTTGACAAGTTCTCTGCCACTTTTAAACAAAGATCATCTTTCTTCCAGCTTCCAATAACACATTCATAATTTCTGTCTAAGGCCTTATTGGAAGTACCTTCAGTGTCTATATTTCTACCAACAGTCTCTTCAAAGAAACCTAGGCCTTTTCTATCAAGCATCTCACAATTCTTCCAGCCTCTACCCATTACCCAATTCCAAAGCCATTTCCACATTTTTGGCATCTGCAATAGCACCACCCCACTCTTCTGGTACCAAAGTCTATTTTAGTTTCCTAGGCTACTCCAGGAGATACCATGAAATGGATTGGCTTTAAACAATGGGAATTTATGAGCTTACAAGCTTACAGTTTTGAGGCCATGAAAATGTCCAAATCAAGGCATCATCAAGATGATGCTTTCTTTCCAAAGAGTGGCTGCTGGTGATCCTTGGCTCCTCTGCCACATGGCAAGACACATGGCAGTATCTGCTGGTTTCTCCCTTTTCTTCCAGGTTTTGTTGCTTTCAGCTTCTTGCTTCCATAGTTTTTTTCCTCTCTCTCTCTGTTTTCCTCCAATTTATAAAGGACTCCAGTAAGAGGATTAAGACCCACCCTGCACCACACCTTAACTAAGTAAACCTCATCCAAAGGTCCTATTTACAATAGTTTTACACTCACAGAAATAGATTAGTTTTAAAAGCATGATTTTCTGTGGTACATACAGTTCCAAACCACCACAATAAGATATACAGAAACAGCAAACTTGCAGACAGACATTAGATTAGAGGTTACCAGGGAACTGTGGGGAGAGAGGAAAGAGGGGAGTGTATGTTTGCTGGATATGAAGTGTTTTTAAATAAATTAATTTTTAAAAATGAAACAACAAAAAATAATTTTTTAAAAAAGAAACATTTCTTTCATAAGTGTAGACCTATGTCCCTAAGGGTATATGGCTAAGAATTGAAGTGTCTCCCTATACAAAGAGCTTAATGTATTATCCTTCTTAGCACAGGGACAGATGTTTGAAATATACCAGTTCTATACCAGTGAACAATGATATCTGAAAAAAATAACCATAAGTTTCTTCAGGCCTTCCTTCTCTTTTCTCCCTCTTGGGGAAAGGATCTAATGTCCAGTATAGAGAGGCATACCTAGGGACAGAAAGTAGCCAGGAATCCCCAGGGAAAAAAGTTTTAAGTCAGCTTCATGAGCTGTTAGGGGCAGAGTCATCAAGGAAACCATAAAATATTATGTTTATCTTGATACACAAGGGTTATGGGGAATGTGGGAATGCTTCCAACAATCTAATGGTTCTATCTATGTTTTCCTTCCTGCCTGGGTCACTCACCATTAGGAATGCTTCAAGTACAAGCTGGCTTCCTTGCTTCAGGATTTTAGGAACATCTTTTATGATCTAACTTATTGGAAAGGAAGTAGGGTTTCTTTGCAGGGTGGGAAAAATCCAAAAGCAAAGCCAGAATAATAAAGCAGAGAGAAGTTAAAACCAGCATCATAAGGGAATGGAGAAAAATAACACAGGGTTGAAAAGAGAGAAATAGTACCAAGAAGAGCCAGACCACTGGTTGCCTTTCTAAGGGTGAGTCCTGGACATCTGCAGTTGCTTATACTTCCTGGCAAAATAGGAGGCTTCTCATGCATCAGCAGCTCATTCAGTGGTATATGCTGGGTAGAACAGAGAGGGCATAAGCCAGTCTGATATAGCTGATTCAGAAATATGCTGTCCTCCTTGTGTGTGTTGACAAAATATGTTGAAAGTCTTCATATCAGGGGATTTAAGTTAGATTCACTCAAACCACCAGAATAAACCTGAATACCTCTTGAGAGGCAGTTTGGTTGAGTTAATGGTGAACCGTGTTATGTTTCAACAGAGCTAAGCTCAAGCTTCAGATCTGGTACTTAATAGCTGTACAACTTGGGACCACATTAAACATCCCTAAACCACATAAAATGATTACCATGATTAATAATGACTGCACAGCCTCCTTCACAAGGTTGTTATAAGAATCTAGTGAAATAATAAATGTGAAAGTGCTTTGTAAAACTACAGAAGTCTCCGCAATGTAAGATATTATTAGGGATTTTGATGTCTTAGTCTGAAAAAATTTAAATGTGGGGAACAAGGGATTGTAACTATGCCAAGGGCAATGAAAACAGCTTTTTAACTGAGCTTTTTAACTAGGTTCTCAAGGAGAACCATGAAAGAATGGACCCTGCCCTTGGGGCAGATAGTACTGGAAGAAAGAAAGCTGAACCTTATTGTGTTGTCATCTTTTATAACAATGGGGAATAATTTTCAAGTATTAAAGAGTAGGGCTAATATTGTTGAGAAAGAATCAAAGCCCAAGAGATCTGAAGGAACTATATAAACTCTCTTCCTGGGAACTCCATGCTTAACAAATTATTTCTGAGCTCCTACAAAAATTCAGACATTTGATCCCAGGACCAATGTCAGGAAAGCATAGAAGAATCATGTTTGTCAGTTGAGTCCTCCAGGAAGCAGACATTATAACGGTTAAGAGTGCAAGAGGTTTATTGGTAGGGAATGCTTGTGAAAGATAAGGAGACAGGAAGCACTTTGGGATATGGAGAGCCTCAGATCACAAGGCAGACCTGACAGTCTCAGCCAACCTAACAGGGAGCCCTGGAGCAGAGATTACACATGAAAGGAATCCTGTATTGGGCAGAGATGGACAGACCTGAGTACCCCCAACATGCTCAGTCATTGGCTGGGGGCTGCCTGGGAAAAGCATGGCCTCAACTCAAAAGCTGAGGTGTATCCTAAAGTACTAACAGTTGGAGAGCACCAGCTGGTTAGCAAACAGTGCATACCCATGGCTGCCACAATGTTGAATAAAGGAAGTGCCGGGGGACTAAAGTTATTCAGACAGACTGTGGGTTTTTAAACATAGCATCTAGAAAGTCTAGACTGGACTATTGAGCAGACTGTGAACACTTACAAAAGGCAATGGCTCGTCAAGAAAATACTATACCAGCCCACCTCATTTCCTGTTTTTAATATTACCAGTCTGTCCCACCATGAGAATGCTGATGAGGTAGTATAACTAGATTTCAGTAAGAAATTTATCAAAGTTATTTCAGAGCCTTATAGTCAAGATGGAAATATGAGGGCTGGGTAACAATTCGGTTGGGCAAATTCTGATATTCTTGGGCAATCGGTCCATGGAGATCGATTAATAAACTTATGTGAGCAGCTAATGTTTTAAGTTAAAATGTACAAAACTGGGGTTATTGTCTTCCACACTAGCTCTTCATTCTCATTCCCATCTTCTGACAATGACAGTATATTTCCCTGGACATCCAGATTTGAAAGCTCTGAGTTTCCTTTGATTCTTGCTTCTCTGTTATGCTCTTTATTGGATCAATTTCCAAGTCAAGCAGACTATGCTTCTTAATATTTCTCACATCCATCCCTTCCCTTTCATTCCCACTGCTGTGTCCCTGGCCCTGGACACCATTACTTCAAACCAACCCCATGTCATGGACTGCCAAGTGCTCTTCATACATTAATCCATCCCATACACTTCTATATTGCTCTTTCCTGCCAGTCCAAAACATTGGCCCGCTATCCAAGGCCTCCATAATGGGGCCCTTGCCTACACCCTCCTCACAACTACTCACCCATTTGTTTGACCCCTAGGACCAGGCAAATCAAAGTGGTGTCCTTGCTGTGCCTCTTCCTGGCTATTGGGTATCTTGCAGATTTCCTCAAAGCTGAGTCACACATACTCAAATCTTCCAATGTTTCTGAAATTAGGAAGCACCTTATAATTGAGGTCAGAAGAAAACTGTCAGCCTCAGGACTGAAGAATAATTTATGACAGAGTCCTCACTGCTTGTTACTATGAAAATTTTGCAATGTGCAGAAAGGAGCACTTCATCTAAATGTGATTGCAGCTGTATATTAACTTTGAATCCCTAATTTTTACTTACAAATAAGGCACCATATGCTAGAAACTGCTCCAAACGCTTCAGACAAAACAGACAAGAAATTGTCCTAGTGGAACACATATTGTAAAACTATAAACAGATTCTGAATGTCTATCTGCCACAGGGTCTGGTTGACTTTGAAGAGAAGCTCTTTAACTAGTAGTAACAACTCAAGAAAAAAATGAAGCTATGGCTCCAGTCAAAAAGGACTTGCAAACAAAACCTGTTGTAGTTTGTGTGGCAGAAAAACATTTGAAGACAGAAATTTGTGCTTTTGTTACCTCTGTATTTTCCTCTTTCCAACTCTCCTACTAAAGCAAAGAGTTGGTCCCTTTATCATTTCCTCAGGGCGAGAATGTGGCAAGTCAAAAAATAGATGTGACCTACGAGATAGATCTAGGCCCCACTTCTTGGCAGTATTCAGGGGGAAAGGAACTGCAAGACTTCAGAAATGAAATGGCTCTTAGGGTGCATATAAAGACATGGTGGGGCAACTTGCAGGCCGAAGCACATGTCCCAAATAGGACTCAAAAGCATCAATAAGCAACTGGACATGACAGGCCACAAGGAAGAGGAACAATAGGGTCTCCTGAATACCTGTGTACAGCAAGGACTCAGAGCTCAAACAGGCAGAGGAAAACAACACCTTATATAAAGGGGAAAATCCATTTGAATTACAGCTGATTTCTCACAAGAAACTACAGAAGCCAGAAGGAAGTGGCACAACATTCTTTAATCACTGAAAGAACTGAACTGTCAGCCCAGAATTCTCTATCCAGTGACAATATCCTTCAAGATTGAAGAGGAAATCAAGACATTCTCAGATAAGGGAAAAGTAACAGAATTTGTCGCCAATGGACCTACCCTAAAAGATTGGCTAAAGGAAATTCTCTAATCAGAAAGGAAATGATAAAACAAATGTCTTCAATTGACATGCTGCTATGACAAATACCACACAAATGGTTGGCTTGAACAATGAGAATCTATTTTGTCTCATGGTTTTGGAGGCTAGATGGTTCAACTTCCTTCCAGGGTTGGTAGCTTTCTACCTGGATTGCGGCAAGCCTTGGATTTCCTGTCACATGGCAATGTCCTCTCCTTTATCTTCCATGTTCACACTGACTTTCTGCTTCTGGCTCCTATCAGTGGCATTCTCTTTATAAGGCCTTCAGTATTCTGGATTCAGACTCACCCTCATTCAGTTAGGCCACACCTTAATTAAAATTAACACTTTTAAGAGGTCCTATTTACAATGGGTTCAGATCCACAGGGACATGAACTAAGATTAAGAACATACCTAAACTGAGGAACATAATCCAATCTAGCACAGAAGTAATCTTGGATCATCAGGAAGGAATAAGACCAGAAAGAACAATAATATATGTAAATAAATTTTCCTTCTCTTCCTCAGTTTTCAAAATTATGCTTGACTTTGTAGGAAAAAATTTTAACACCATCTGTTGTGGTTCTCAATGCATGTACAGAAAATATTTAAGATAATTATATTATAAATGGGAGAGGGTAAAGTGGTACTCTCCACTCAAACTGGTAAGCTGTTAACACCAATAGACTTTGATTAGATAGATAGATATAGATAGATAGATAGATAGATAGATAGATAGATAGATAGATAATTGCCCATGAGAGATTTCAAATGGAGTAGAGAGATCATTCTGGGGGTTATGTGTATGTGTGTGTTAGTTTTTAGTGCATTAGAATAGCTAGAAGGAAATACCTGAAACTGTTGAACTGCAATCCAGCAGATTCTTGAAGATGATCATATAATGATATAGCTTGTATGGTATGACTGCGTGATTGCAAAAACCTTGTGGCTCATACTCCCTTTATGCAGTGTATGGACAGATGAGTAGAAAAATGGGAACAAAAAAGTAAATAAAAAATAGGGTGGGTGGCATGTTTTGGGTGTTCTTTTTTACTTTTATTTTTCTTCTTATTTTTATTCCTTTTCTTTGGAGTAATGAAAATGTTCAAAAATTGATTGTGGTATTGAATGCACAACTATATGATGATACTATGAACAACTGATTGTACACTTTGGATGACTTATGGTATGTGAATATATCTCAAAAAAAATTACAGGAAAAAAAAAGAAAAGATATATAATGCCTGGAACAACAACTAAAAAAGTTTTTTAAAGGGATACTGCTATGACAAATACCACACAATGAGGTGGCTTAAACAACAAGCATTTATTGTCTCATGATTTTGAGGCTAAAAGAAATCCAAAATCAAGATATTGGCAAGGCTTGCTTTTCCCAGAGTCTGTATCATTCTTATGCTGCCTGCTGGCAATCTTTGGGGTTCTTTGGCTTGTATCCCTGTCTCCAATCTCATGGCAATGCCCTCTCCTTTCTGGCTTCTGTGACTTCAGGATTCTCTTATAGAACCTCCAGTAATATGTATTAAGGCCTACCCTGGCTCAATAGGCCAGACCTAAATAGGCCTTTCAAAGATCCTATTCACAAATGAGCTCACATCCTGACTCACTTAACATATTCAAAGACATATGTACACAGTTTAATATCCACAAGAATGTGGATTAAGGTTAAGAATATGCCTTTTCTGGGAGACATGATTCAATCTACCACAACTACTATATAATAAATCATAATGAAATTCTAAAAAATGTTCAAGTGAAGGAAACAGACAGAACATGTAGAAAAATAAAATAATGACATATTTAAGCTCTAACTGCATAAATTGTAATAAATGCATTAAATGTGAATGGTCTAAATATACCAATTAAAGGGCAGAGGTTGGCAGTATGGATTTAAAAAATATGACCCAACTATAGGTTGTCTACAAGAAACTTACTTAAAATATAATGATATAATAAGGTTGAAAATAAAAAGATGGGAAAATGTATACCATGAAAACAGTAATAAAAAACAGGAGTGACTATATTAATATAAGATAATGTCAGATAAAATAGAATTCAGGATGGCAGACTGGTGAGCTGTAAGTTTTAGTTACTCCTCCAGGAAAGTAGGTAAAAAGCCAGGAACTGCGTGGACTGGACACCACAGAGCAATATGTCTTCGGGCATACTTCATACAACACTCATGAAAATGTCGAACTGCTGAGATCAGCGAAATCTGTAAGTTTTTGCGGCCAGGGGACCTGCGCCCCTCCCTGCCAGGCTCAGTACCGTGGGAGGAGGGGCTACCAGCTCCGGGAAGGAGAAGGGAGAATTGCAGTGGTAGCCCTTCTCAGAAACGCATTCTACTGATTCATACTCCAACCATAGATAGACTGAGACCAGACACCAGAGAATCTGAGAGCTGCCAGCCCAGCAGAGAGGAGACAGGCATAGAAAAAAAAAATAACGCGAAAAACTCCAAAATAAAAGCAGAGGATTTTTGGAGTTCTGGTGAACACAGAAAGGGGAAGGGCGGAGATCAGGCCTTGAGGTGCATATGCAAATCCTGAAGAAAAGCTGATCTCTCTGCCCTGTGGACCTTTCCTTAATGGCCCTGGTTGCTTTGTCTATTAGCATTTCAATAACACATTAGATCTCTGAGGAAGGCCCTTTTTTTTTTTTTTTTTTAATCCTTTTTTCTTTTTCTGAAACAATTACTCTAAGAAGCCCAATACAGAAAGCTTCAAAGAATTGCAATTTGGGCACGTCAAGTCAAGAGCAGAACTAAGAGAGCTCTGAGACAAAAGGCAATAATCCAGTGGCTGAGAAAATTCACTAAACACCACAACTTCCCAAGAAAAGGGGGGTGTCTGCTCACAACCACCATCCTGGTGGACAGGAAACACTCCTGCCCATCGCCAGCCCCATAGCCCAGAGCTGCCCCAGACAACCCAGTGTGACGGAAGTGCTTCGAATAACAGGCACACACCACAAAACTGGGTGTGGACATTAGCCTTCCCTGCAACCTCAGCTGATTGTCCCAGAGCTGGGAAGGTGGAGCAGTGTGAATTAACAAAGCCCCATTCAGCCATCATTTGAGCAGACTGGGAGCCTCCCTACACAGCCCAGAAGCCCAGAACTGCCCTGGGGGGACGGCACTCACCTGTGACATAGCACAGTCATCCCTCAACAGAGGACCCGGGGTGCACAGCCGGGAAGAGGGGCCCACTTGCAAGTCTCAGGAGCCATACGCCAATACCAAAGACTTGTGGGTCAGTGGCAGAGACAAACTGTGGCAGGACTGAACTGAAGGATTAGACTATTGCAGCAGCTTTAAAACTCTAGGATCATCAGGGAGATTTGATTGTTAGGGCCACCCCCCCTCCCCGACTGCCCAGAAACACGCCCCACATACAGGGCAGGCAACACCAACTACACACGCAAGCTTGGTACACCAATTGAGCCCCACAAGACTCACTCCCCCACTCACCAAAAAGGCTAAGCAGGGGAGAACTGGCTTGTGGAGAACAGGTGGCTCGTGGACGCCACCTGCTGGTTAGTTAGAGAAAGTACTCCACGAAGCTGTAGATCTGATAAATTAAAGATAAGGACTTCAATAGGTCTACAAACCCTAAAAGAACCCTATCAAGTTCAGCAAATGCCAAGAGGCCAAAAACAACAGAAAATTATAAAGCATATTAAAAAACCAGATGATATGGATAACCCAAGCCCAAGCACCCAAATCAAAAGACCAGAAGAGACACAGCACCTAGAGCAGCTACACAAAGAACTAAAGATGAACAATGAGACCATAGTACGGGATATGAAGGAAATCAAGAAGACTCTAGAAGAGCATAAAGAAGACATTGCAAGACTAAATAAAAAAATGGATGATCTTATGGAAATTAAAGAAACTGTTGACCAAATTAAAAAGATTCTGGACACTCATAGTACAAGACTAGAGGAAGTTGAACAACGAATCAGTGACCTGGAAGATGACAGAATGGAAAATGAAAGCATAAAAGAAAGAATGGGGAAAAAAATTGAAAAAATCGAAATGGACCTCAGGGATATGATAGATAATATGAAACGTCCAAATATAAGACTCATTGGTGTCCCAGAAGGGGAAGAAAAGGGTAAAGGTCTAGGAAGAGTATTCAAAGAAATTGTTGGGGAAAACTTCCCAAATCTTCAAAACAACATAAATACACAAATCATAAATGCTCAGCGAACCCCAAATAGAATAAATCCAAATAAACCCACTCCGAGACATATACTGATCACACTGTCAAACACAGAAGAGAAGGAGCAAGTTCTGAAAGCAGCAAGAGAAAAGCAATTCACCACATACAAAGGAAACAACATAAGACTAAGTAGTGACTACTCAGCAGCCACCATGGAGGCGAGAAGGCAGTGGCACGATATATTTAAAATTCTGAGTGAGAAAAATTTCCAGCCAAGAATACTTCATCCAGCAAAGCTCTCCTTCAAATTTGAGGGAGAGCTTAAATTTTTCACAGACAAACAAATGCTGAGAGAATTTGCTAACAAGAGACCTGCCCTACTGGAGATACTCAAGGGAGCCCTACAGACAGAGAAACAAAGACAGGATAGAGAGACTTGGAGAAAGGTTCAGTACTAAAGAGATTCGGTATGGGTACAATAAAGGATATTAATAGAGAGAGGGGAAAAATATGGCAAACATAAACCAAAGGATAAGATGGCCGATTCAAGAAATGCCTTCACGGTTTTAACGTTGAATGTAAATGGATTAAACTCCCCAATTAAAAGATATAGATTCGCAGAATGGATCAAAAGAAATGAACCATCAATATGTTGCATACAAGAGACTCATCTTAGACACAGGGACACAAAGAAACTGAAAGTGAAAGGATGGAAAAAAATATTTCATGCAAGCTACAGCCAAAAGAAAGCAGGTGTAGCAATATTAATCTCAGACAAAATAGACTTCAAATGCAGGGATGTTTTGAGAGACAAAGAAGGCCACTACATACTAATAAAAGGGGCAATTCAGCAAGAAGAAATAACAATCGTAAATGTCTATGCACCCAATCAAGGTGCCACAAAATACATGAGAGAAACACTGGCAAAACTAAAGGAAGCAATTGATGTTTCCACAATAATTGTGGGAGACTTCAACACATCACTCTCTCCTATAGATAGATCAACCAGACAGAAGACCAATAAGGAAATTGAAAACCTAAACAATCTGATAAATGAATTAGATTTAACAGACATATACAGGACATTACATCCCAAATCACCAGGATACACATACTTTTCTAGTGCTCACGGAACTTTCTCCAGAATAGATCATATGCTGGGACATAAAACAAGCCTCAATAAATTTAAAAAGATTGAAATTATTCAAAGCACATTCTCTGACCACAATGGAATACAATTAGAAGTCAATAACCATCAGAGACTTAGAAAATTCACAAATACCTGGAGGTTAAACAACACACTCCTAAACAATCAGTGGGTTAAAGAAGAAATAGCAAGAGAAATTGCTAAATATATAGAGACGAATGAAAATGAGAACACAACATACCAAAACCTATGGGATGCAGCAAAAGCAGTGCTAAGGGGGAAATTTATAGCACTAAACGCATATATTAAAAAGGAAGAAAGAGCCAAAATCAAAGAACTAATGGATTAACTGAAGAAGCTAGAAAATGAACAGCAAACCAATCCTAAACCAAGTAGAAGAAAAGAAATAACAAGGATTAAAGCAGAAATAAATGACATCGAGAACAAAAAAACAATAGAGAGGATAAATATCACCAAAAGTTGGTTCTTTGAGAAGATCAACAAGATTGACAAGCCCCTAGCTAGACTGACAAAATCAAAAAGAGAGAAGACCCATATAAACAAAATAATGAATGAAAAAGGTGACATAACTGCAGATCCTGAAGAAATTAAAAAAATTATAAGAAGATATTATGAACAACTGTATGGCAACAAACTGGATAATGTAGAAGAAATGGACAATTTCCTGGAAACATATGAACAACCTAGACTGACCAGAGAAGAAATAGAAGACCTCAACCAACCCATCACAAGCAAAGAGATCCAATCAGTCATCAAAAATCTTCCCACAAATAAATGCCCAGGGCCAGATGGCTTCACAGGGGAATTCTACCAAACTTTCCAGAAAGAACTGACACCAATCTTACTCAAACTCTTTCAAAACATTGAAGAAAATGGAACACTACCTAACTCATTTTATGAAGCTAACATCAATCTAATACCAAAACCAGGCAAAGATGCTACAAAAAAGGAAAACTACCGGCCAATCTCCCTAATGAATATAGATGCAAAAATCCTCAACAAAATACTTGCAAATCGAATCCAAAGACACATTAAAAAAATCATACACCATGACCAAGTGGGGTTCATTCCAGGCATGCAAGGATGGTTCAACATAAGAAAAACAATCAATGTATTACAACACATTAAAAACTCGAAAGGGAAAAATCAATTGATCATCTCAATAGATGCTGAAAAAGCATTTGACAAAATCCAACATCCGTTTTTGATAAAAACACTTCAAAAGGTAGGAATTGAAGGAAACTTCCTCAACATGATAAAGAGCATATATGAAAAACCCACAGCCAGCATAGTACTCAATGGTGAGAGACTGAAAGCCTTCCCTCTAAGATCAGGAACAAGACAAGGATGCCCGCTGTCACCACTGTTATTCAACATTGTGCTGGAAGTGCTAGCCAGGGCAATCCGGCAAGACAAAGAAATAAAAGGCATCCAAATTGGAAAAGAAGAAGTAAAACTGTCATTGTTTGCAGATGATATGATCTTATATCTAGAAAACCCTGAGAAACCGACGATACACCTACTAGAGCTAATAAACAAATTTAGCAAAGTAGCGGGATACAAGATTAATGCACATAAGTCAGTAATGTTTCTATATGCTAGAAATGAACAAACTGAAGAGACACTCAAGAAAAAGATACCATTTTCAATAGCAACTAAAAAAATCAAGTACCTAGGAATAAACTTAACCAAAGATGTAAAAGACCTATACAAAGAAAACTACATAACTCTACTAAAAGAAATAGAAGGGGACCTTAAAAGATGGAAAAATATTCCATGTTCATGGATAGGAAGGCTAAATGTCATTAAGATGTCAATTCTACCCAAACTCATCTACAGATTCAATGCAATCCCAATCAAAATTCCAACAACCTACTTTGCAGACTTGGAAAAGCTAGTTATCAAATTTATTTGGAAAGGGAAGATGCCTCGAATTGCTAAAGACACTCTAAAAAAGAAAAACGAAGTGGGAGGACTTACACTCCCTGACTTTGAAGCTTATTATAAAGCCACAGTTGCCAAAACAGCATGGTACTGGCACAAAGATAGACATATAGATCAATGGAATCGAATTGAGAATTCAGAGATAGACCCTCAGATCTATGGCCGACTGATCTTTGATAAGGCCCCCAAAGTCACTGAACTGAGCCATAATGGTCTTTTCAACAAATGGGGCTGGGAGAGTTGGATATCCATAACCAAAAGAATGAAAGAGGACCCCTACCTCACCCCCTACACAAAAATTAACTCAAAATGGACCAAAGATCTCAATATAAAAGAAAGTACCATAAAACTCCTAGAAGATAATGTAGGAAAACGTCTTCAAGACCTGGTATTAGGCGGCCACTTCCTAGACTTTACACCCAAAGCACAAGCAACAAAAGAGAAAATAGATAAATGGGAACTCCTCAAGCTTAGAAGTTTCTGCACCTCAAAGGAATTTCTCAAAAAGGTAAAGAGGCAGCCAACTCAATGGGAAAAAATTTTTGGAAACCATGTATCTGACAAAAGACTGATATCTTGCATATACAAAGAAATCCTACAACTCAATGACAATAGTACAGACAGCCCAATTATAAAATGGGCAAAAGATATGAAAAGACAGTTCTCTGAAGAGGAAATACAAATGGCCAAGAAACACATGAAAAAATGTTCAGCTTCACTAGCTATTAGAGAGATGCAAATTAAGACCACAATGAGATACCATCTAACACCGGTTAGAATGGCTGCCATTAAACAAACAGGAAACTACAAATGCTGGAGGGGATGTGGAGAAATTGGAACTCTTATTCATTGTTGGTGGGACTGTATAATGGTTCAGCCACTCTGGAAGTCAGTCTGGCAGTTCCTTAGAAAACTAGATACAGAGCTACCATTCGATCCAGCGATTGCACTTCTCGGTATATACCCGGAAGATCGGAAAGCAGTGACACGAACAGATATCTGCACGCCAATGTTCATAGCAGCATTATTCACAATTGCCAAGAGATGGAAACAACCCAAATGTCCTTCAACAGATGAGTGGATAAATAAAATGTGGTATATACACACGATGGAATACTACGCAGCAGTAAGAAGGAACGATCTGGTGAAACATATGACAACATGGATGAACCTTGAAGACATAATGCTGAGCGAAATAAGCCAGGCACAAAAAGAGAAATATTATATGCTACCACTAATGTGAACTTTGAAAAATGTAAAACAAATGGTTTATAATGTAGAATGTAGGGGAACTAGCAGTAGAGAGCAATTAAGGAAGGGGGAACAATAATCCAAGAAGAACAGATAAGCTATTTAACGTTCTGGGGATGCCCAGAAATGACTATGGTCTGTTAATTTCTGATGGATATAGTAGGAACAAGTTCACAGAAATGTTGCTATATTATGTAACTTTCTTGGGGTAAAGTAGGAACATGTTGGAAGTTAAGCACTTATCTTAGGTTAGTTGTCTTTTTCTTACTCCCTTGTTATGGTCTCTTTGAAATGTTCTTTTATTGTATGTTTGTTTTCTTTTTAACTTTTTTTTTCATACAGTGGATTTAAAAAAGAAGGGAAAGTTAAAAAAAAAAAAAAAATAAAAACAAGGAAAAAAAAAAATGATGTAGTGCCCCCTTGAGGAGCCTGTGGAGAATGCAGGGGTATTCGCCTACCCCACCTCCATGGTTGCTAACATCACCGCAGACATAGGGGACTGGTGGTTTGATGCGTTGAGCCCTCTACCATAAGTTTTACCCTTGGGAAGACGGTTGCTGCAAAGGAGAGGCTAGGCGTCCCTATATTTGTGCCTAAGAGTCTCCTCCTGAATGCCTCTTTGTTGCTCAGATGTGGCCCTCTCTCTCTGGCTAAGCCAACTTGAAAGGTGAAATCACTGCCCTCCCCCCAACGTGGGATCAGACACCCAGGGGAGTGAATCTACCTGGCAACGTGGAATATGACTCCCGGGGAGGAATGTAGACCCGGCATCGTGGGACGGAGAACATCTTCTTGACCAAAAGGGGGATGTGAAAGGAAATGAAATAAGCTTCAGTGGCAGAGAGATTCCAAAACGAGCCGAGAGATCACTCTGGTGGACACTCTTACGCACACTTTAGACAACCCTTTTTAGGTTCTAAAGAATTGGGGTAGCTGGTGGTGGATACCTGAAACTATCAAACTACAACCCAGAACCCATGAATCTCGAAGACAGTTGTATAAAAATGTAGCTTATGAGGGGTGACAATGGGATTGGGAAAGCCATAAGGACCAAACTCCACTTTGTCTAGTTTATGGATGGATGTGCAGAAAAGTAGGGGAAGAAAACAAACAGACAAAGGTACCCAGTGTTCTTTTTTACTTCAATTGCTCTTTTTCACTCTAATTATTATTCTTGTTATTTTTGTGTGTGTGCTAATGAAGGTGTCAGGGATTGATTTAGGTGATGAATGTACAACTATGTAATGGTACTGTAAACAATCGAAAGTACGATTTGTTTTGTATGACTGCATGGTATGTGAATATATCTCAATAAAATGATGATTAAAAAAAAAATAGAATTCAGGGCAAAGAAAATTATCAGGGACAGAGAAGGGCATTACATAATGCTAAAAGTGTCAAAACACCATGAAGACAATAGCATAGCGGTCCTAATTGTGAATGCATGAAACAAGAAAACTGCAAAAAATGTGAAGCAAAACCTGGTAGAACTGAAACGGGAAATAGACAAATCCACAATTGTAGTTAATTACTAATTCATGGACCAATCAGATAGAAAATCAGCAAGGACATTGAAGCATTCAACACCACCAACAAGCAACAGGCATTTATATGATGTTCCATCCAGCAAAAACAGAATATGCATTCTTTTCAAGCACCCATGGAGCATATATCAAGATATACCATATTCTGGGTCATTAAACAAACCTCCTCAAATTAAAAAACTAAAATCATACAGATTGTGTTCCCTTAACACAGTGGAATCAAACTAGAAATCAGTAACAAAAAGATAATATAAAAATTTCCAAACACTTGAAAACTAAACAAAACATTGAAATAATTCAAGGATCAAAGAGGAAGTCTCAGGGAAAATTTTAAAATACATTGAACTAAATGGAAATAAAAATACAACATTTTAAATTGTGTAAAAGCAGTGTTGAGAGGTAAATTTATAGCACTGAAGGCTTGCATTAAAATGAGGAAAGATCTCAAACAAATAAGTTAAGTTTCTATCTCAAGAAACTAAAAAAAAATAAGATCATAATAAACCCAAAGCAAGCAGGAGAAAAGAAATAACAAAGATAAGATCAGAAATCAAAGAAATTGAAAACAGGAAAACATGATTAACCATCAGAGAACTACCTTTACCCTGCTCTTCCCACCAAGATAACCTTTAGCAAAACTCCCCAAATTCTGTTGAGATGATATTCAGCCCTCACTCACCTCTCTTTTTCCCTCTCCAGGCACCATCTTCCTTTGCACTCTCTTAAATTCACCAACTGCCCACTGGCTTCTGAAAGCTCCACTCCAGGTTCCTCCCAGAAAGGCAGGCAAACCTGCCTTCTCTCATTTGGCCCTCAAAGGCTCTCCCTATTCCCAGGTTAACAGTCTCATCTACTCCATGCTGTGGGCCTTAGCTTGGTGTCAGGAGGACTGCGATCATGAAAAAGTTAAGTCCTATCGGTTCAGGCCAACCACTGAGAAGTGAGGCAGGATGATAAAGAGAAGTACTTTCAGGCATGGGGGAGAGGGTCTGACAGAGTTAGGTGCAGGCAGGGGGATCTTTCTCCCCTCATCACACCACAGAGGCCACTAAGTCCTTCCCTCCTCTCTTGTTCTCAGGTCAAGAGATGCTGAAGCATGGAGTAACCGAAGTTTTCTTATTCCCTAAGCAAAAATCCTTCACCTTTCAAATCACTATTAAATGTGCCACTTGAATGTCACAAGATAACCTCTAGTTACTTCACAAACATGGTAAAAGTGGGGATTATGGCTGGTTAAGGGGAAGACGAAATTATCCATCGTGGGTGTGGGTGGGTGTGTGTGTGTGTATGTAATCCATAGGGACAGATACACCCAGAAGTAAAACAGTGAAGGGTGGAGGGCTTCAGGATCCTTTGAACTCCCAGGTGGGACCCAGGTTGGACATACATCCTGCGTGGACCTTTCCTGCCCAGCCAGGATATCCTGTGTTTGTGGAAAGACTACACAGAGAAGCCCCGACCATTGTCCTTCCCGAAATCTGCCAGTGAGCCCCTCCCCAGCCTGAGGCAACCTCCCCAGTCAGAGGAAGAGTAACTCTGGAAACGGTGTTATCAGCATCCTCCATAGATTTCCTCACCTCCTCCCCAGCCTCATTAGCCCCAAGCTTCTTAGCATCCTCAAACAGAAACCTGGGAGGCTGGGATGGGGCCAGAATCCCTGACCAGCCCTCTCTGACAGCTTCCTCTTTTGCTTAGACCTGCCTCTCTGCGGCCCTGAGTGGGCAGCTGAAGGCTGCAGCTGGAATCCAGACCCAGAGATGGAGCCTCAACGGGGGCCTGAGGCTGGTGCCCTCCACCCGGGTTGGCTGGCCCTGCTGCTGTGGTTCTCAGCCCTGAACTGTTCTTTCTCCTCACCGGCTTCTCTCTCTCCTTCTCTGGTGCCCCAAGTCAGAACCAGTTACAATTTTGGAAGGACTTTCCTCGGACTTGATAAATGCAATGCCTGCATCGGGACATCTATTTGCAAGAAGTTCTTTAAAGAAGAAATAAGGTCAGAATCTCGATCAAATAACTCTGAGGGGCCAAATTGTGTTCCCTTCATGTGAAGATGTCCAGGAGTTTGTTGAAAACAAATCAGAATGTAATTTATGGGTAGCAGCTGAAACAAAGCCATTTAATCATTGGGGTAATGGTTTGAAGTTGACTGGGGTGGAGGTGGGGGCAGCAGGGAGGGTATGAAGCCAAATTTCAGTTCTAAATGCTAAATCCAGTCTCCTTTTTAAGTGGGAGCTTAAATTTTTTTCCTGTGGACAGAGTAGTAGCCTAGGACTGTCGAGTTAATTAATTTCTCATCAGGGGAAGGAAATAAAATTTATGGAACACCTGCTACGTAATGAACATTTTAAAACTATTTTATTTACTCCTCACAACCATCCTCAGAGTTAGAACTTTGCACCCATTATTCAGGTAGTAAACTGAGGCATAATGATATGAAATGACTTGCCCAAGGTCACCCCTAATAAATGGCAGATTTGGGATTCAAACCTTGGAAGTTTGTTTCAAAGTCCCAGTTTTTTTGTTATGAGATATTGCACTGATCAGAGGAAAACTTAAACTTAGTAAATTGTGATGCACATGGCTGTCACCAAAGAATGGTGTCACACTCTGGAATTCAGTCCTATTCAACATGCAGTCAGGGAGACTTTACCATGACCAAGGCCAGGCAGGTGCTCTCAGGACAGATACTATAACTCTGGTCATGGCCCTCCAGGGGGTCAGGCTTATCTGATGCAGACTGGAAGCAAAGTGTAAAGGATCTCCAGGAAGTTCCAGGGAGGTGGCATTAATTCCAAATGGGGACTGGGGAAAGGCTTCTCCAGAGGAAGGTATTCTAAACAAGGTCTTAAAAGATGATCTGGAATTTAATGGGAGGGGAAAGACTCAAGGCTGAGAGACCAGCTTAAGCAAAGTCTCAGAGATGTGGGAAGAGGCAATATGTACCTAGTGGCTGGAGCATGGGGTGCATGTAGGGAGCATAGCAGAGGAGAAGGTTGGAAGGGTAAGACAGAGCAGAGGGCCTTGAATGCCACACCAAGGAATTTGGACCTTAATCTATAGGCCAGTAGGTTCCAGCCTTGTGAGTACCAAAGGCCCTTTGTAATATGCCCTTTTTCCTTCTCCCACCAAGGACCTCATGCTTTTAAGATTTGGTCACAAAACAATAATTTTATTTCCAATTTGTGTTAGCCAAAGATATGTTTGATTATTCAACTGAATTACTAACAGAAATAAGAAATAGAAAATACCAATCAAAAATGTTAAACTCTTTTTGTGAGATGGTAGATATTTCATGAAGTTTATGTGGATTTTTTCTATCAGGCATTTTTTAATGTTGAAAAGTTGAAAGACGCCCAGTTGGGGAAGCTCTATCGCAGGCAATGGTAAGAGTGCTAAATTGGGTAGGGGCAATATGAGACCCATGTTTGGGAAAGATCTCATAGAAAGCAGGGTGCAGGAACTGGTGATGCTGGCATAGGAGGCTGGGAGACCAGTTCTCCTGGTCCAGGAGAAAGGTCGCCAGGACCACAGTAGGGCAGGAAGAATGCAAGTCGGTTCAGGTATAGAGTCACTTTGTTGACCAACATGATGTGAGAGGAAATAAAGATGGAGATGTTGAAAGTGAATTCAAAATTTCCCACCCTGGAAATGAGATGGAGAGGACCAGGAATGCATGTGAAGTAGTGATGATTTCTCTGAGAAAGGAGGGGATAAGAATGTGGACATATTTTAAGATAGGAGAGAGGGAAATTAAGGGATTGAACTGCGGAACAGCTCCAGATTCACATCCCCCTCCAGATTAAGTAAACAACAGTTTCTGACTCTTATAGTTTATTCCTCACCAAGTGGGAAATAGACAAAGTTTTTCTCATCAGACAGTATGGGCCAAATTCGGAAAGCATCTCCCTAAAGAAGTTTGTGTTCCATTAGAATTCAGGAAATTACTTCACCTCCCTTAGAATTCATTTTCCATGTGAGCCTGAAAGGAAAGTGTACAGAGGCAAGCAGGAAAAGCACCAGGCTCGCCAGGTTTGCGTTTACATCTCTCTGTGTTGAGAATGCACAAAGGAGCAGAGAGAGGCAACAAAGGGGTCTGGGGATATAAATTTTCTCATAGTCCTTTTCTCTACATTTGAATAACTTTATTTCTTATTATAAAAGTAATACCTGTTTATTTTAGAATTTTTAGGAAATATTGATTAAAGAAGATACAAAATAAAAGTACATATAATTCCTCCACCAACAGTTCATCACTTTGTTAACATTCCATTATATATCCTTGCCATCTTTTTTATAAATATGGATTAAAAACTTTTTTCAACCTAATTATGATCATACCATGTGAGCTCTTTTATACATTTTTACTTAACAATTTATCAGGAACGGCTTACCATGCCATTAAATATTTTTCCACAATTTGATTTTTTCCTTCTTTTTTGTGGTAACATATATAACACAAAATTTGCCATTTTAACTATTTCTAAGTGTAAAATTCAGTGGTATTAATTACTTTTACAGTGTTATGCCACCATCGGCAACTTTCATTACTAAAACTTTTTCATCACCCAAAACAGAAAGTCTTTACCCATTAGGCAATAACTCACCATTCTTCCTCCCCACAGCCCCTGGTAACTTCTTATCTGCCTTCTGTCTCTGAATTTGCTTATTCTAGATATTTCATATAAGTGGGATCATACAATATCTGCCCTTTTGTGTCTAGCTTTTTTCACTTAGCATAATGTTTTTAAGGTTCATTCATGTTGTAGCATGTGTCAGAACTTCATTCCTTTTAAGACTGAATAACATTCCATTGTGTAGATGCACCACATTTTGTTTCTCCATTCATCTTGATTTTAATGGCATCACAGTGTTCATTTACATCAATCAACCATACTTTATTTAACTAATCTACTATTGTGAGATAGCTAGGCTTTTTCCCCCACTTTTCAGTATTATAAACAGTGCCATGTTGAACATCCCTTTGACTAGACTTTTGTGCACATCAGTGATTAGTTCCTTATGGTAAACTCCTAGAAGTGGAATTTCTAGGTCAAAAAATATGGCAAATTTTTAGGATTTTGATATATATTGCCAAATGGAGACCTACTTATAGAGCTCACTTCTTGCAACACTCGCATTTAATATTGGATATTTAATATTACTGTCATTTTTAGTTTGTATTGCTTCTGAGATGAGCCTTCTCTTCAGGTTTATTCACTATTTCCTAAATTGTCTGCAAGCTCACATCTTTTGCCTGTCTTTCTAATAGTGTGTTTGTTCACCTTATTCCTGCTGATCTCCAAACATTTCTCCTCTTTTAAAAAAGGTTATGATGATAATCCTAGGAGAAAGCCCATTTAAAACCCACCTACATTTGGCCATAGCATTTTGGAGATCAACAGGGCTTGTATCTGTTCAACAACAAACAACAGATGAGCTTCCCAGGCTGGCTGGGTATGATGAAGACACATGTTTGGTAGATAAATGTCACCTTTTCTTCTTTCCCTTATCTTTTCTTTGGTAGAAATGCTGATGCACCCCATACTCAACCATTGACCTTTGAAAATTTAAATGTTTTCAATATCAATTTTTCCCATGCCTTCCATGTTGACTTTTAAATCCTAAATGAAAAAATTAGGGGAAGTTAGAAAAATGAGTACGCATGATTGGCATACTCTTATTTGAAAACATACCTATATGTTAAATCCCAAGTGACTGCATCAACTAGCAAGATCTACCAGGATCTGACTGATCAGTATTTTTGTATGTATAGGTAACAGGTGAGTTAAGAAGAGAAGTGCACTTACTGACAGCATTTCTGATCAGAATCATTCATAAGAGTTCCTGGGCTTTTAGCAGCACTGACACTTTACTTCACCTTCTTTACTGTCCACATTTTGTCTTACATCCTCACCCCTACTCCCAAAGTCTTAAAGAATGTTTAAATAACTGCAACTGAGCAGTGGAGAGCTCACAGCAAAATAAGTAATTCAGGCTTGATTTTGCCTTCTCTTTCCCCTTGCCCCTTGTCTGCCCCCTCTGCCTCAGAAGATGATGAAATTATTTGCTTAACTCACTTCCTTAAGTCAACTCAGACACCTTGAGGGCTTCAGGGCCCAGGAGCTTATGGCAAAAGCATCCATCTACACATTCAGTCATCCATCCATGCATCCACCCATTCATCCAGGTGCCCCTCCATGTTTTCTTCTATACAATCACCACTCTATGCATCCCATCCACCTATTTCTCTTGTGTTCCTCCAAACGCCTATCCATCCATCCAACTAAGATGTACTGAGCATTATCTTGGTGCCCAAGACTGAGTTACAATGATGAAGGAGGTCCAATCTTTGCTCTGAAGGAATTTACTTTCTTTTGAGAAAACGAAGAAGAAAAATCAATGATGAAAGCAGAGTAAGAGAAGTATACAAAATGACACAGGGTTTCATGGGAGCATATGGAAGGGAATCTATCCCAGCTGGGGGATGAGGAAATGAGAATCCCTTGGGTAAGAATTATACAGACAAGAAAGAGAAGAAAGTGTTCCAGGCAAAGGGATCAATCAGTACATGACAAGATGAATGGACACTTAAAGGCCCAAAAGAATGTCACTTATTCAAGTATGGTCAATGGTTTGGTGAGACCAAGCAAGCTTGTAAGGGGAGCAAAAGGAGATGGGTGTAGAAAGATCAGCAGTGGGAAAGTTCATGAAGAGCTTTGTGGACTGCACTAAGGAGTCTGGATATTTTAAGGTTTAATTGCAGAGCTGGAGGATGGAGGAGAAGGAAGAGAGGTAAGAAATAGGAGGGTGCATCTAAAGACTGAGTGTTTGACTGAATGCAAGCATGAGAAGTATGTGAAGGAAGCGGGTGTTTTATTCTAATTCCAACTCTGTTCCACTCCCTCACACCTCCACCCTACTCTCTATGTTGAGGGAGCTGGAGGGATTAGACCACATGGCCTTCATTTTTCCTTCAAGTTCTGAGAAACTATGACCCTGCTTGTCCATCTTTTAATGCAATGAGGAACTCAGCCAGCTTCACTTCAAACATGCCTCAGTTCACAAGGAAGATTCTGGGATATCCAAATTCTGGGATATTATCATTTTAATGAATAAAAAGTAGTACCAATTTTCACACTGAAATTCTTCTATTATAAAAAGCAGGTAATCAAATCTGTAAAAATATATATTTTTCCCATTTGATACAATCAGTGTATTACCATTCTGAAAAGGGGGAAATTGTGGCCTATAAATATTTTTGTTTTTCTTCGAATGGTCCTTATGGAAAGCCTCAGGCCACCACTGATCAATCCATAACTTGCACCAGTCATTCATTACAGGCCACCAACCAAGTCAGTTCTGCCCTCTCAGCAGAGCCTCCCCAGGGGTTGGGGACAGAAAAAGAGGAAGGTCCTCCCAATGCCACCTCCCACCAACTGGGAAACAAGGAGCCCTGAGATTTGCCCTCCATCACCACTAATTGTCTGTTATTCTTCAGACAACTCACATATATATTCTACCTTCAATTTTCTTTGACACAGGAGATGAGAGAGGAAGCAAGGACAAAATAATCTTTAAGATCCTGCCAGCTATAATCTCTTACAATGTTCCCAATCTTTTCCCAAGAGCTAATTCGTAAAATGGATGATAAAAAAATAAACAGCAGTATATATAAAGTGGAATATTTTCCAGCCCTAGAAATGAGTGAAGTTCTGATGCATGCTGCTACATGGATGAATCTTGAAGACATCATACTGAGTGAAATAAGTCAGATACAGAGGGACAAATATTGTATAATTCCACTTGTATGAACTAGCTGGAGTTTGTAACTACATAGAGACAGAAAGTAGAGTACAAGTTGCTGGGGTAAGGGAAGAGGGTGGGGGTAGTTATTGCATAATGGGTGTGGGGTTTCTATTTGGAGTGATGGGCAAATTCTGGTAACTAATGGTGATGAGGAGAGCATAGCATTATGACTGTGATTAATCCCAATGAATTTTATGTTAATGAGTGGGCAAGATGAGAAAGTTCATGCCATATATGTTTCCACAATATGTTTTAAAAAGAGAGAGAGATTAAAGAGACAATAACAACTAAAGACAATATATGATGCCTGACTGAATCTTATAGTGGAGGAAAAAATGTCCAAAAAGACACTATTGGGACATATGAAAAAATTGGAATATAGACTATAAGCTTTATATTAATGTTAAATTTCTTGAACTTGATAACTGTACTTAAGGTGGTTACATAAGTGAATCTCCTTGTTCTAAAGAAATGTACATGGAAGAATTAAGAGTTCAAGGAGCATGATGTATACAACTTATTTTCAAATGTTTAGAAAATAGAGAAAGGAAGGAAGAAAGGGAGGGAAGGGGAGAGGAAGGAAGAAAGGAAGGAAAGAAAGAAAGAAAGAGAAAGAGAGAAAGGAAGGGAGGGAGGGAGAAAGAGAGAGAAAGAAAGAAAGAAAGGAAAGAAGGACAAATGCAGCAAAGTATTAAAAGTTGGTGGATCTGGGTGTGTGGTATATTGGAGTTCTCCATGTGGAGTTTGTATTACTTTTGTAACTGTCCTGTAAGTTTGAAATTATTTCAAAACAAAAAGTTAAAAAACTAAAGAAGAAGCAATGCCAAAGTGGTTAAGATTGCAAGCTCTAGACCCTGGTATGTTTCTTCCTCCAATTCCTGGTTTTGTGACCTTGGGCAAGTTACTTAACCTCTTTGTGCCTCCAAGTCCTTATCTGTACGATGTTGATAATAGTTTGTTGAAAGGTTAAACGAATTAATACATATAAAGTGTTTAGCAAGGTGGCTAGCATGCTTAGGTGTCCCATAAACGTTATCTCAAAGAACTACCTAGTTGTTAATCCTTAGTAATAGGCCCTTCATGGGTTGAACCCCTAAGAGCAGCTGCAGGAAACAGGTGCAGGCCTGCCTCTGGGCCCCAGGCCTTTCCTTATCTTCCCAGAGGGGAGAATCATTTCCCATGGATTTCATGAAGCTTCCAGTAAAGTTGACTCATTGGGAGTTTACAATGTTTCATCTTTTAAAATATATTTGGGACAATGTTCTTGAACGTAATTATTTGTGACTACTTCCATCGCAATTGGGATTGTCTTACATTGCAGAAGTTGCTTATTTGTGGTTTCTGATAGACCAGAAGCCTGAGCTCTTGCTTCAGGTTCTCCAGCTCCCTGGAAAAGTCTCTTGACCTCTTTGCCCTTGTAAGTTCAGGGGTAGCTTTCTTTGTCATAAAAACAGTAGGAAAAGTTTATGGTCTCTTAGAGTAAAGCTGTATCATATAAGCTATAAAATCAAACAATCTAGGGATTGAGGTAATCAAAATGCTAATCCTTCCAAAACTCATTATCTGAAACTCATTATCATGGGGTTGCCTAGTGATGCCCAATAATAAGAATTTAAAGATTCTTATTTAAGTTAAATATATAATATACCTTATAAAACCCCATTTTCATTTGCACTATGACCCTAAATTATGGATAATAATGGGGGTACCCTATTTTTTAGTAATTTTTCACACACAGACCAAAAGAAGATTTAACATTCTTCCCTAAAGGAATTTTTAGCACACAGCTGAAGAAATGACTATAGAGAAAAAGGTAAACATGGGGCCTTGGAAACTGGCAGATCATAATAGGCCAGTGTATCTCCCCTGGAGAGGATTAAGTAGCAAACAGGCTGTTTTGTAGAAGTATACACCTCCCTGGATCCCCAGAATGCTTTTAATTTGGTGACCATTCAGAAGCCACTATTCCCTAAAACTTGGATGGTCCAAAAGCAAAATTGATGGGGCTACTTGTGGGTGGATATGGTGGGGCAGTGGTTTCCCCAATGCAGGACAAGAAGCCTGAGAGAACTATGGATTGGAGACCCAGTCATATATCAGAGGGTGGGTGGTATGGGAACCATTGCAGAAAAGAGGAAAGATCATGTGTTTTGCTGACAGACAGTCCCAGGGTTGAACCCCTGCTTGGTGTTATATTGTCTGACCTTAGGCAAAGTACTCAAGCTCTGTGAGTCTCAGTTTTCACACCTATCAAGTTGGGTTGAGGAATAAGAGAATTTTTTAATTTGTTGCTTTCTTTACATGGAGTAGTTCAGTAAGGGGTGGCAAGTCCTTTTGTCCCAGTTGCATCATGAGGAAATGTTTGTGATGGGCATCCCCTCCCTCACCTTTTCTGACATCACATGTACATTTCCCTAAGTTTGAGGAAACAAATGTGATTTTCTCATGAAAATAGTTTGGAGCACCCCACTCTACAGAGGAGAAACGAATCAGATGAGTTGTCATCCCTGCCTCCTTGTCCCCAGGTTCTTCTGACCTCTGCTCTGGCAGTACTGTTAATCTCTGCCAGTCCCTGCTTCATCTCTCCAGTTCATAGGCTAATCCTAAAAAGAGCTATTCTTCCAACAGGTTTGACAACTGGCCGACTTCCCATCTCCAACTTCCTCCCAACTACTTGTCTTCTTACCCTGCAAATTACTCAGATGATTCGAAAACCTGGCGCCCTGTGGAGATCTCTAGGCTGGTTAGCAAATACCAAAATGAGCTCTCTGACAGGAGAATTTGTGCCTCCGCGTCAGCACCAAAGACCTGCAGCATCGAACGTGTCCTGCGGAAAACAGGGAGGTTCCAGAAATGGCTACAGGCCAAGCGCCTCACACCAGACCTGGTGCAGGTGAGTGCGCAGGCCATGGGGGTGCAGGGTGATGGAGGG
The DNA here is from genome assembly GCF_015220235.1 of Choloepus didactylus. Taxonomy (NCBI): domain Eukaryota; kingdom Metazoa; phylum Chordata; class Mammalia; order Pilosa; family Megalonychidae; genus Choloepus; species Choloepus didactylus. The sequence goes on along the minus strand of NC_051334.1, from coordinate 45,870,845 downwards.
AGAGGAGAAAAACAAGGAGAGAGAGAGGGAGGGACAGAGGGAGAGAATGAGGGAGGAGAGAGAGAGAGAGATCCATTCCCATCTCATCTCACCTCTCAGTCTGGGGAAAAGGAGAAGTCGTGGTATGTCTAAAGTGTGACAAAAAGAAAACATCATAAAACAGAGTGACCTGTGAAAAAACAGTAACCAGGTTTACTTATATGGATCCATCCCATGGGCATCCCCCACTCTCTCTGATTTGTCTGTGGTAGGTTGAATTAGGTACCTCAATTTAGACATGTTCTTAATCTGAACACACATCCCTATGGATATGAACCCACTGCAAATAGCACCTTTTGAAGATGTTATTAGTACTATGGTTATCATCTGACATAGAAGGAATCTGAGCTTTCCAATGTGGCCCCTTTTGCCATCTGCACTCCATGAATCTCACTGGCATTGAGTGGGGAGAGGAAGTCAAGCTGTTACCAGGTCAGGGAGGTGGTTATAGAAGCCAACCTAAGGGTCTTGGAGTTGATGCAGGAGACAGGGAGTGGAGCCTCAGGTGGGAAGAACCCCATGGGGACTGCTCTACACTGAACCAGAGGATGGATATGGAAGCCCACACCATGGTCTATGCATTAGGTGCAATCCTTCTGCATGTCTCTATCTACATCTGTGGACAGACCCTCCATGTCCTGGCCTGGGTACTGGGTACCTACCATATGCCATTCCCAGTCTGGTCACAACTAGTACTGAGACATGGGAAGAACCAGTATGAGACCTCCCTCTGCTTTGCCTCAAATATGTGGTCAAGAACAAATAGAAGTCCCCAGGGAAAAAAAAAAGCCTGGTCGACAAGGAATTGTTTCAGAACCCCTTGAAAATCCCAGCACATCTTCCTATCCCTACAGTTGTCAACTCCCTCACTAAAGGGCACAGTTCCCCCAATGCCCTGGCTCCAGACTACTTCCACCTGGGACCTAAACAACTACCAAAAGGGAGAGCTTCTTGGTGCCCTACATACACTTGAGATCCCGGGGAGGGTGGCTGGACTGGCCTTAGGCTTTGAACTAAGGAAAACTCCCACTCTCCCTTACCTTCTAGACACTTCTATAACAAAAATAGACTGGCAATTATCCCATGGGGACCTGGAAAGTCCAAAGCAACCTGCCAGGAACATCTAGTGTAACCTTCCTTGATGGGTGAAGGCATTATGGTGTAGGAAAAAGATCCCTGGGGCCTGGAAACCATGGTTTACTCCTGGCTCTGCTGCTAAAATCTCTGGTAGAACAAGAAGGAGCAGTGACGGGAAGAGAAGAGAGCTTCTGGTTCCTGTTTATCCATTCAACAAATTTCAACAACTGTGCTACACCCTGGGAATACAAAGATGAATAGGGCACAAGCTCCACCCTCCAAGAGCACATGGCCCAGTGGAGGAGAAAGAGCACAAATAACCACAAAAGCCATGTAGTTGACGTTATGATGACCCACTGCACAGAGACATGGGACAGACTGTTTACTTGAGTCCTTCCGCCACTGACCAGTTGATCTTGTATTTAAGCCCAGGACTCTTCCACTCTTGCTTCGAAATTCTTTCTCCACAACTGGATGGGGGGAGGACTTCTGGATGATCTCAAAGATGCTTGAGGCTCTGACATCCTTTGACCTAAAATATGACTCTGCTTCATTTAATTAACAAATATTTATTGAATGGCTGCTATCACCAGGCACTGTGCTGGGTGCCTTAATTTTCTTGTTTCTCAAATGGCAGCAAATGGTACCAGCTCTACCTGGTTCATTCAACCCATGGAGCCTATATTTATGAAGATGCTTTAGAAAAAGTCCATCGCTATAGAAATGCGTGGCAGTATTACTGTAATAAGTGGGTCCCTTTCTTCAGTTTCTTGTGCTTTAACTTACTCTACAAAATTCGTCATCCTTCATTGCATGCAATCAGGTAAACTTTCTTTCTTTCTGCCAAAAAAAAAAAAAAAAAAATCCATTAACAACACCCTGTTAAGACACAGCTAAGACCATAATGATTTTCACTTTACTTTGGCCCTGCCCGGAGAAGATGTTTTTCATCCCACCAGAAATTTTTCCCTTTTATAAAAAGGTAAAAGAAAAAATACCAGCAGCTATTTTATAAATCCCAGACAAACCCCACTCCACTGCCATCCACCAAGGTCATTGCCATGCCAGTTTGGCACCATTTTCTCCCTCTCCTGCTCTCCTTTCCAAAGACCCTTTGCCCTTAGGATTCCACAGTATCCCCAAGGTGCTTTGCCATACTCCTTTCCACTTCCAAGGCCTCATCTAGGCAGCACCTAAATTCCTGCTCTTTTCTTCTAGTCAAAACACACTGTCCTGTGATCCCATTCTCTTAGAGCCCTTAGAGGTTCTGGGCAGCTAATCTAATCATTTAATTCACACCGGTATGTTAACAGCTGACAGCACTTCACTGTTAGCCCTCCAAGTAAACCATTTGTGTGTAAACCCAATATTTCAATCACGCCACTAGCCCATCACATGACTATCTGGGACCTTCCTAGTACATCCCCGCATTCTTCCCCCACTAAATTCAGATGCCATCTCAGAATTCTTCTCTAAAGTATTCCAAGCAGGCAGCCTCTGTCTTTGATCTAAGTTGGAATAAGAGATGCTATCTATTTGAGTGACCATTCATCCAGATTCAGCAAAACAGCTCTGCCCTATTTTTCTAATAACCTGTCAGACATGAGTACTAATTTCTGGTTTGGAAATTATGATCTTTCTATTCTTATATGGAAGTTTCAGGTGCCAACTGGAGTGAGATTATGGGATGGACAATGGGGAGACACCTCTTCCTTCAACTCATGCCAAATGGCCCAGTGCCAGCTCAACTACAAATCAGGCCAGCCCTGGGGATTCTCTTGGTGTGTGGCTTAAGTGGGTTTTCCCTGACTCCTCAAGAGTCACTTTCCAGCAGGGATCTAGGCCAAAGCCCTCAAGTGTATGTTTGGGGAGGAAAAAAAGGGCCACAAATAACTCACAGGCTTTGTTCCCAGTGGCAAGGGCCCATAGGCAGAGAAAAAAGGATAAAATTCAAAGAAATGAAATAAAACAGAAGGGATGAAAGATATGACCGGTGTAGGGGCCTCAGACCCTTAACTGACAGTCCTGCTTATAAATAAACAAAGTCAGCTTGGATGAAAAACCCCAGTAATCATCATCAAAGGCTGAGTTAGGGTGTCTGTGGCTCCCCTCCTGGTGGGCCAAATGCAGCTTTGTATTAAGGACACTCTCTCTTGAGCCACAGGCAGTCTACTGTGACAGAAGCTGCCAAGGAGGGTGGGGACAGGACCTAGAATCAGGAAGAGGGTGAAACAATGCAGTATGTGAATGTGTGTGTGCGTGTGCGTGTGCGTGTGTGTGTGTGTGTGTGTGTGTGTGTGTGTGTGTGTGTGTGTGACGTTTATGCTACTAAAACAGACCTATCTCCTCTAAAAGCTGCACAGTTATGATGGGAATATACCAGAACCTAAATTACTAGCCCACAAGTAGAACCACAGCCAAGAACACCATGCCGAGTTTATCATGATGTGCTTGCTTGCAAAACCACAAAAAAAAGGCTTCCTCTACTATTATGCTAAGCACAAAGAGGCAGCCAGCCTAAGCAGCACGTGGTTAATCAGAGGAAAAAACATATCCTTCATCGTGTTCCCCTCCCATCCCCTCAACAACGATATGCTTCTGACATTACTCTAAACACGGACGGTATTACTTCCTCAAATGGGTACAGACTAAATGGCAATGCAGCCTTTACTCCCACTAGATGGTGGTATCGAGTGTTCACACCGCTTTGTTTAAACAAGGACTGCTGACAGTTTTACTTCCTAGCTCTCAATTATTTTTTTTAAACAGAATGAGGGAAACAAGCACATTAATCAAAATGCACGTGAATCATTTAATTGAAATATGGGATTGCCAGTAGAAACTGTGACATTCAGAAGTAGCCACTAAATGAATAAAATGTACTTTTGCTTACATTCAATTCAAAAAATATTTAAGGGGCATTTACAAACCTATGCTAGGCACTCGTAGGATATAAGAGTATCAAGGCAAGGTCCCTGCTTTCTGGGAGATGACACCCCAATAAAGCAGATAGACCATATCTATCTAATTCTGATTCAAGGCAGGTTATGACAAAGTGGTTTAATGAAGACAGAAATTTTATATTGAATTTCACAGCTACTTTTCAGACTATAAATAATTTAATCCCTCATAGGCTATCAAGTTAAGAACTCATCTAAAAAGTTACATTAGTGTTTTTTTTTTTAAATAGCATGACTGTATTGAAGCTGGGGTGGGGTAGGGGAGCCAGCTGACTAGTGTCTGTATCATTTTCATGCTCATCTGACATTGGAGTCAAAAAGAAATTATTATTAGTGAAAAAGGAAATTTAAGCAACTGAAAGTGGCTTACCAGTGCCTCACAGAACAATATTCCCTCTACATCAGTACACATGCTGGCTGAACAGTCTTGGGAAAGCAGAGCCCAATCAGAGGTACAGTGTGACTGTGAGATCATAAGACCTCTTTCCTGTGATCCTTGGGAAGAAGTCGCTGTCCTTTGTTGCCCAGGGAGGTGCATGTGTGAGTGAGCCCCCCACAGCCCAAACCCCCACCAATAGCCGATTTTCTCCTTCAGATTGTAGAATCGTTGAGAGTTGAGACAACTAAGACTTTGAATCAACCAATTTTTTTAGTGTTGGTACCACTGAGCCTTCAGTACCTCAGGGTTTGTGGCCTGCAGATTGGCTATACCTCTACAAATGTCCACATAATATGAAGTAAACAGAGGCTAAACTATATAATAAATTATATATATGTATCTATAAAGATATTCACTTAGAAGAATTAATGATAGAACTAATTAGAGATATTGATTATGCTCTAAAAACTCTTTATTCATCCATAAAACCTCTCAAATTTTTCAAAGTAGAAATAATAAAGACCATTTTCTCTGACCAAAAGGCAATAGCCATGAAAAACTTTTGGTAATGGATGGTGGTGATGGTAACACAACATTGTAAATGTAATTAATGCCACTGAATGGTGACTTAAAAAAGGTTAAAATGGCAAAATTTATGTTATATATACAGTACCATAATAAAATGTTTTTAAAAAGCAATAGAATAATAAAAAGGAAAAAAAATCCTACCAAACATGCAATTTAAAAACATTATCTTTCAAACTACAGAGTAAATAACTGAAATTGTAATAATATCAAGAAAATAACATTGGTGAAAACTCTATATATCCCCAATCTATGATTTAGCTTTTGCTAAATCCCTACTCAGAGGAAAATTGGAAATCAATCCAGTGTTGTGTTATGCAGCTGTCAATACAAATTTGGTCATAAATGTGGAGGAATAATACAAAAAGTTATAAAAACGGACAATTGCATGTCAATTTGGTCCTAACTCAGGGTCACTTAGTAATAATTTTTCCAGTTGTGTTAGCTTTTCTCTCTAAGGATTACCAAGAGTTCTATAGAAGACTTGATCTATAAGCCTTTTCTGAGGGTTAAGTAGGGAACAAATATATTTATCCCTGGTTTATATATAAGAGAGCAGACCACAGAGAAATATCTCAATTTGTTGAAGATCAAAGTAGATTTCTCCCCACTGAACCATATGTCATAGATTCTTCTTGGGGTTGAAATAAACTTCAAAGCTACCAATTCAAACTCTCAAAATATTTGAATCCTTTCTATAAGGTGAATGGCTATCTACCAGTGACAGGAAACTCACTACCTTAAAAGACAGCTTATTCCTTTATGTACAAAACAGATTATTAGAAAGTTCATCTCAAATCTATCTTCTTGTAGCTTTCACTCATTTAAATTATTTCTATTCTTTGCTGTTATACAGTGTTCCGGTTTGCTAATGCCACTGTTATGCTAAATAACAGAAATGGATTGGCTTTTATAAAGGATGTTTATTTGGTTACAAATTTACAGTCTGAAGGCCATGAAAATGTCCAAATGAAGGCATAAACACAAGTATACCTTCACCAAAGGAAGGCTGATGGCATCCGTAAAACCTCTGCTAGCTGGGAAGGCATGTGGCTGGTGTCTGCTGATCCTGGATTGTGTTCCAGCTCCTCTCTCAGTTTCTGTGCATTCTTCGAAATGTTGCTCTTGGGGAATTTTGTCCTCTCTTAGCTTCTCTGGAGCAAACTTTGGGCTAGCATCTCCAAAGCATCAGCAAAAGTCTGCTTTCAACAGCTGTCTCCAAAATGTCACTCTCTGCTGCTCTGAGCTCCTTCTGTTTGTGAGCTCTTTTATAGGACTCCAGTGATTAAATCAAGACCCACCCTGATAATAATTATTCCCACCATGGAAATAATTTAATCAAATGTTTCACCCACAGTAGATTAAGTCACATCTCCATGGAAACATTCAGTCAAAAGATTCCAACCTAATCAACACTAATACATCTGCCCTCACAAGACTGCATTAAAGAACATGGCTTTTTATGGGGGACATAATATATCCAAACTTCCACATAAATTTACCTCCTAAACTTTCCCAATTTCCCTTCTCTTCTTGGTCTTTCCTCTCATGTTGACACATATTTAAAATATATCAACTGAAACCCCCTATGTACCTAGATTTTAGTTTTCAAGAGCAGAATCTTTTATTTATCTTGTTAAATATGATCTCTGATTAAACCCATTGCTCTAGACTGTTAACTTGATTCTTTTACTTATCATATTTGCTATCACCCCAACCATCTATCAACTTCAATTTTGATGAACACAAGTTATATCTATACCCTAGTCATTAATTAAAATGTTAAACAGAACAGGACCAATGAGAAGCCTTCTTTCTCTATGGAGATAGTAGTTTAATGAAAAACTTGGCTGGCCTTTGTCCCCAGTTCCTGAGGAAGCAACCACCGAATCTTTGAAATTTCCTCTGATAGGAGTGTCTTTTGTTCTTTATGGTGGGTCCAGAATCACACCTGAAAGTTACAGGGTGGGGCCAGACATACCTGCAGTCTTTGGGTGGGGAAATGGCCACACCATAAAAACCAACCATGTGATTAGGATATTGGGGTTTTGAGCTACTGCCCATGTCAGCCCGCATCAGCCCACCTCCCAACCTCTGGAAGGGGAGGGGAGGCTAGACTTTGAGTTCAACCATGATTGAGTCTATCAATCATGCCTGTGTAATGAGACCCCATATAAACTTGGGACACTCAAAGCTCTGGGGAGCTTCCATGATTGAGAAAATGCATCTATGCCAGTAGGGTAACATGCTCTGACTCCATGTGGAGAGGACATGGAAGCTTGCATTTGAAACCCTCCCAAGTCAGGCTCCATGTCTTCTCTTCTTTTGGCTTCTTCTTGTTGGTATCCTTTACATAATAAAACTAAAATCATAAGTATTGTGCCTTCTGTGAGTTCTGTGAATTTTTCTAGTGTATTATTGAACCCTAGGAGGTGGTGAGAACCCCCGAATTTGTAGTCAGTTGGTCAGAAGTGTGGGTAGCCTGGACCCCCAAACTTGTGACTGTTGCCTGAAGGACAATCTTGTAGAGGATGGCCCTGAACCATCCTCTAACTCTGGAACTAACTCTGGGTAGTCAGAGTCAGAATTGAATTGACTGAGTTACTGCAGTATTTGCAGTTGGTATCAACAGCTGTGTTGTAAGCCATAGAAGTTTCCTCAATCTATACAGAGATTAATCCATTAATCGTTAAACTCAGTTAACCAGTTACTAGTCATCTTAATTTTCCATGGAGCCAAAATCTTATTTCTCCACCTCCTTTACAGGATTGTCATGAGAATCATTCTTGAGTGCCCCACTAAAGTCCATATATTCTAAGTCTATTGCATTTCTCTGACTAAAAGTCAAATAGCCAAATGAAAATGTTCTAAAATTGATTGTGGCAACAAATGCACAACTATATGATGATAATGTGAGCCATTGATTGTATAATTTTGATGGATTATGTTGTATGTGAATATATTTCAATAAAATTGCATTTAAAGAAAAGAGTTTATAAGAAAAAATGTCAAATAGCCAGGTGAAAGAAAAAAAGTATAATGTGACATGGTTTGCTTAAACAAAACCTCAGCAACTTGCCTTTTCACTCTCTTAATGGTATCTTTTGATTAATTGAAATTTTTTATTTTAATGAATTCTAACTTATCAATTTTTCATTTTATGGTTAGTGCTTCTAGTGTCTTGTTTATCCCATGGTCCCTTGATCATAAAAGTATTCTCCTATTTATTTCTAGAAGCTATAGTGTATCATCTCTCATATATGGATCTACAATCTATTCCCAAATTAATTTTGTGAATGGTGGGATGTAGGGGGTCAAGATGTTCTTTTTACCCATGTGAATATCCAATTGACCCACCATCGTATTTTGAAAAGATCATCCTTTCCTCGCTGAATTTCAATCAAGTATTTGTGAAAAATCAGGTGACTGTGTATGTCTGTCTACATATATCTATCTGTTTACAGATTTGTTAGTCTCTTTTTTTATAATCCTATGATACAGTGGAGACTTGGAAATTAATACATTAGTCTTTGTCCCATTCAAAACCCTTACCACAAATGCTCATGTGGTCAAGTCTCAATTGTTCCAACTTTAAATGATTCCATGATTCAAAGAAAAAAGATAAGCTGTGTGGGGGCTTGCTCATACCCTCTTTCTGGACAATGAACAAAGTGCTGTGACTTAATTCACAAGTGCTAAGGTATCTTAGCTATAGATTTTGAAGATACCCTCAGTAACATGAAGGAGGTTTCCTTGTACTCTAGTTTATGGAGAATTTTTTCCTTAATTTCTTTTGAATTTTATCAAATGTTTGTTCTGCAAGTAGTGAGATGACTGTATAAATTATCTCCTTTGTTCTGTTAATGTGGTAAATCACACTGTTTTCAAATACTAAACCAAATTTGCATTCTGTTTTTTCAATTCTTTTTTCTCTATGTGTGTGTTTGGATGTTGTTGTTGTTTAGTTCACTAAGCCTATGTTCTGCTGTGCTTAGTTTGATGTTAAACTCATTCAATGAATTCTTGTGCATACCATCCCATTTTAAAGTACCTTAAAAATATATGGGAGATACTGAATATTTCTTCCCTCTGGGACCTGAGCCTGTTCTGGTCTGGGAAAACCTGATTTGGATAACCAAGGAAACCATGCCTAGACAACAGAAAATTACAACCTACACTAAGAAAAACAAAGTTATGGCCCAGTCAAAGGAACAAACGTACACTTCAACTGAGATACAGGAATTTAAACAACTAATGCTAAATCAATTCAAAAAGTTTAGAGAAGATATTGCAAAAGAGATAGAGGCTGTAAAGGAAGCACTAGACATGTATACGGCAGAAATCAAAAGTTAAAAATACCTACTAGTAGAATCTATGGAAATGAAAGGCACAACACAAGAGATGAAAGACACAATGGAAACATACAACAGCAGATCTCAAGAGGCAGAAGAAAACACTCAGGAACTGGAGAACAAAACACCTGAAAGCCTACACGCAAAGGAGCAGATGGAGAAAAGAATGAAAAAATATGAGCAACGTCTCCAGGAACTCAAGGATGAAACAAAGTACAATAATGTACGTATCATTGGTGTCCCAGAAGGAGAAGAGAAGGGAAAGGGGGCAGAAGCAATAATAGAGGAAATAATTAATGAAAATTTCCCATCTCTTATGAAAGACATAAAATTACGGATCCAAGAAGCGCAGCGTACTCCAAACAGAAGAGATATGAATAGGCCTACGCCAAGACACTTAATAATCAGATTATCAAATGTCAAAGACAGAGAGAGAATCCTGAAAGCATCAAGAGAAAAGCAATCCATTACGTACAAAGGAAGCTTAATAAGACTATGTGCGGATCTCTCAGCAGAAACCATGCAGGCAAGAAGGAAGTGGTGTGATATATTTAAGATACTCAAAGAGAAAAACCACCAACCAAGAATCCGGTATCCAGAAAAGCTGTCCTTCAAATATGAGGGAGAACTCAAAATATTTTCTGACAAACAGACAATGAGAGACTTTGTGAACAAGACACCTGCCCTACAGGAAATACTAAAGGGGGCACTACAGGGTGATAGAAGACAGGAGTGTGTGGTTTGGAACACAATTTTGGGAGATGGTAGCTCAACAATGTAAGTACACTGAACAAAGGTAACTATGAATATGGTTGAGAGAGGAAGGTGGGGAGCATGTGAGACACCACAAGAAAGAAGGAAAGATAAAGACTGGGACTGTGTAACTTGGGACATCTAGAGTATTCAACAATTGTGATAAAATGTACAAATATGTTCTTTTACGAGGGAGAACAAGCAAATGTCAACCTTGCAAGGTGTTAAAAATGGGGAGGCATTGGGGGAGGGATGCAATCAGCATAAACTCTAGAGACTGTAACTAATAGAATCATTGTATTATGCTTCCTTTAATGTAACAAAGGTGATATACCAAGGTGAATGCAGATAAGAGGGGGGGATAGGGGAGGCATGTTAGACACTTGCCATTGGTGGTATTGTCTGATTCTTTATTCTACTTTGATTTAAGGTTATTTTTCCTTTTGCTGCTTCCTAGCTGTCATTTTTTTGTTTCCTCTTTCTTTTGCCTCTCTACCTTCTTTGACTCTCCCTCCTGCCTTGTGGAAGAAATGTAGATGCTCTTGCTTAGTATGAGCAGAATGTTCAATTAGGATGAACTTAAATGTTTGGAAATGAACAGGGGTGTTGGTAGCAAGATGGGAGAATAACTAACAGCGCCGAATGGTGTGTGAATGAGGTGGAAAGGGGAAGCTCAGAGTCATATATGTCACCAGAAGGAAAGTTGGAGGTCAAAAGATGGAAATGTATAAAACTGAATCCTATGGTGGGCAATGTCCAGGATCAACTGTACAAATACTAGAAATCACTTCATGAACCAGAACAAATGTATGACAATACAATTAGAAGTTAATAATAGAGGGGCCTCTCTCTGGCTAAGCCAACTTGAAAGGTGAAATCACTGCCCTCCCCCCTACGTGGGATCAGACACCCAGGGAAGTGAATCTCCCTGGCAACGTGGAATATGACTCCCAGGGAGGAATGTAGACCTGGCACCGTGGGACGGAGAACATCTTCTTGACCAAAAGGGGGATGTGAAAGGAAATGAAATAAGCTTCAGTGGCAGAGAGATTCCAAAAGGAGCCGAGAGGTCACTCTGGTGGGCACTCTTATGCACACTTTAGACAACCCTTTTTAGGTTCTAAAGAATTGGGGTAGCTGGTGGTGGATACCTGAAACTATCAAACTACAACCCAGAACCCATGAATCTCGAAGACAGTTGTATAAAAATGTAGCTTATGAGGGGTGACAATGGGATTGGGAAAGCCATAAGGACCAAACACCACTTTGTCTAGTTTATGGATGGATGTGTAGAAAAGTAGGGGAGGGAAACAGACAGACAAAGGTACCCAGTGTTCTTTTTTACTTCAATTGCTCTTTTTCACTCTAATTATTATTCTTGTTATTTTTGTGTGTGTGCTAATGAAGGTGTCAGGGATTGATTTAGGTGATGAATGTACAACTATGTAATGGTACTGTAAACAATCGAAAGTACAATTTGTTTTGTATGACTGCGTGGTATGTGAATATATCTCAATAAAATGATGATTTAAAAAAAAAAAAAAAAAAAAAAAAATATATGGGAACACAGTTACTTTTTTTACACAGTTCTTATGTGTATGTATGCTTAATTTCAGATACTGTATTTCTAGAATGTCTATTTGATATTTTTATAGATTACAATTCTCTGTTGAAATTCTCTACTTTTTCATTCATTTTGTCTGTCTTTTCCTCTATTTTCCTAAAATCGTAATCATAGTTACTTTGAATTCCTTGTTTGCTAACTATAATATCTGGATTATCTTTGATTGTGCTTTTGTTGACTATTTTCTTTTTTCTTGATTATTAAGTCATTTTTCTTGCTTCTCCATATTTTTTGGTAATATTTTATTGTATGCTGAATTTGGGGGATAATACATTCCAATGGTTCCGAATTATGTTATCTCCCTCTAAATAATGTTGAGTTTTGTTTGGGCAGCCACATCATTCTTTGTTGTGGGGGGCTGTCCTGCACATTGTAGAATGTTTAGCAGCATACCTGGCCTCTACCCACAAGATACCAGTAGCACACACACACAGGTGTGATAATAAAAAATATTTTAAGATGTTGCCATGTTTTTGTTTTTTGTTTTTTGTTTTGTTTTGTTTTGGTTTTTGGTTTTTTGGTTTTTGTTTTTTGTTTTTTTTCTGGCTTGATGAAGGGGTTCAGGAATTTATTTTGGTGATGGGTGTACAGCTGTGTAATAGTGCTATGGACATTTGGTTGTGCACTGTCGATGGTTGCAGGGTGTGTGGGAAAAAAAAGATGTCATATGTCCCCAGGGTGGGGAGGGGGTGGCAAAATTTCTGAGTTGAGAACCACTGCCTTAATTCTGTTGAATTTGGGTTTAAACTTTGTTAGTGCAAATATCTTTCCTTCTTGCCCTTACAGTTAGGGCATGGTTCTTGCTGCTGGGGCATGGTTCTTGCTGCTGGAGCATTTCTGCTAAAATGTGGTCTTCTTGAGGTCCAATTGAAAACCCAGGGTATTCACTAAGATGTCTGTCTTAAACTCCATTCTTCATCTCTCCAGCCCTATGCAGCCTCTGAAATCTCTGCTTAGTAATAGAGCCTTCTAATATGATTCTTGGCTAGGACTCCTTGCGTTCCATCTTACCAATGTTCAGCTTAGGAATTGGCCAAAAACCTGAGGGGAATCCTTCTCCATGGATTTCTCCTTTTCAGGACCTATCCTCAAATCTCAGCCACTTTGGCAGCCCCAAACAGATTTGTCTTTACTACACTTAACAGGAACCTGCCCTGCCCTGCAGCTTGGAAAATGATTTCAGGAGAAAAAAATAGTAAAATGGGGCTCACCTCATCTTTTATCTCAAGAATCATAGCCTTGCACTGGTTGCAATTCAATACCTACAAATAATTATTTTATATATTTCATCCAGGTTTTAGAACTATTTACAGTGGAAGTGGAAGTCAGATACCAGCTATTTTGTCATGGCCAGAACTAGAAATCCCAGAATGATCTAATTTCCAGAAGAGAAAAATCAGATGCTCTTGCATGTATAGACCCAAATCCTAGCTATAGCCGTTAAAGCCACCTTTCTTGCTTTTTAAAGTTTCACCTTATTCTGGAAGGCTTTGGCCCTGTTAGATACTATTTCAAGGCTGGAGGAAGTATGGGGAACACCTGAGCCTTTCAGCATAGCACATACCAGAGGAACTGAGGTGTTGCCTTGGCCAGGAGCAAGCCTAGTTTGGACCAGAGAAAAATCCAACTTAAATGATACACTCGTAGCAGACCAGGGAAGCACTTTATATAGCAGACCAGGGAAGCACTTTATATAGAGTACATGGCATTGGTTTTATTTCTTTCAGTTTTTCCTTCTCCAACAAGACCCAGAGTCACCTGAGGGCAGGGACTGCAGCTAATTCATTAATATTTTTTTTCACACATTTCTTACATGAGTAGACATTTAATAATGTTTGGGAAATGAAGGAGTGAAATAATGAGTGAGTGGATAGAACAGCGTTCACCATTCTCTATCCGTGGCTTCAGGGTGACTCTTATTCCGTACCATATTCATTATCATAAATAACACTTGGTGAACATCTTTTTGAAAATATTTTGCCTGCATTTTATATTATGTCTGTGATGGTTACGTTCATGTGTCAACTTAGCCAGGTGATGATGGTACCCAGGTGTCTGGCCAAGCAAGCACTGGCCTAACCATTACTACAAGGACATTTGTGGCTGGTTAATAAACCAGAAGGCTGGTTTGTTAAATCATCAGTCAATTGGCTGCAGCTGTGACTGATGACATCAATGAAGGGCGTGTCTTCCACAATGAGAGAATGCAATCAGCTGGATTTAATCCAATCAGTTGAAGACTTTTAAGTGAGACAGATAGAGGACCTTCACTTCTTCTTCGACTGACCAGCGAAGTGTTTCCTAAGGAGTTCATCAAACATCTTCATTGGAGTTGCCAGTCTGCTGCCTGCTCTAAGGAATCTGGACTCAGGCATACCTACAGTTGTGTGAGACACCTTTATAAATCTTATATTTATGGTTATCTTTTGTTGATTCTGTTTCCCTAGAGAACCCTAACTAATACAACTTGGTACCAGGAGTGGTTCTTGAGAAGCAGAATCTTAAAATGGGTTTTACAATTGCTTTTCTACTCTGATTAGATTCAAAGGCACTGATGACTCCATTTCCAATGATCAAGATGGCACTGACAGTCCATGGCATGAGTTGGCAATGGAGATACGCAAAATATCACCGTTTGATTCTCCTAATCATACTCTTGTATGAAGCAAGGCTCTGGGTGACAATGTTTTCGACACCTTCACAGAGTTTTGAAGAGTTAAGAGGTATAATGATGTTGGCTGGTTGCTCTTAGATACTCTGGATCAAGTTATAAGAGAAAGGGACTAGCTAACAGCTCCCAATTTGAAATTTAAGTGCTATATGACAGATAAAAAGATTTCTCTGTGTGCCCTGAAAGAAAATCTTATTTCCTGTGGCTGCGGACTTGAGATTTCTGAAAACCAGACTCAGAGTCTTATTGTGCAAGTAGCAGATTTACAACATAAACTAAAATCTCAACATAACAGGGTGTCTGCTGTTAAAGTAAAGGCATTGATTGGAAAAGAATGGGATCCTGAAACTTGGGATGGGGACACATGGATTGATAATAATGGCAGTGAGGACATTGGAACCCTGGATTCTGCTGAGTCATTGTTAGATTTACCTGTAGAGGTCTGTCCTGAGGAAACAGCCCCCCCTCCACCTCCAGTCTGCCCTAAGAAGCCTGCCATCCAACCCCCACCTAAAGAGATTAACCCTTCAGTGCCTGCTAATCCTGTAATCACCTCCCCTGAGGAAGCAGCCCTCACTCCTCTGTCTGGAGAGATTAATCCTGTTTTACAAGATGAAACTGTAACAGAATGTCCTGAGGTAAATGGCTTGAGGGATACTTCTAATTCTTTCAATGACCCACCCCCACCACCAGTCTTTGCTTCAAGACCTATATCTAGACTAAAGTCCCAACAGGCCCCGAAGGGTGAGGTACAAAGTGTGACCCATGAGGAAGTACGCTATACTCCAAAAGAACTGTATGAGTTTTCCAACTTATAAAGACAGAAATCAGGGGAATATGTGTGGGAATGGATATTAAGGGTGTGGGATAATGGTGGAAGGAATATAAGGTTAGATCAGGCTGAATTTACTGATATGGACCCACTAAGCAGAGATTCTGCATTCAATGTTGTAGCTCGAGGGGTTAGAAAGGGTGTTAACAGTTTGTTTGGGTGTTTGGCTGAAATGTGGATCAAAAGGTGGCCGGCATTACCTGAGGTTGAAATGCCAGAACTGCCCTGGTATAATGCAGAGTTGGGGATTCAAAGGCTTAGAGAGATTGGAATGTTAGAGTGGATTTATCATGGAAGACCTGCTCACACACTCCTGGAATGTCCAGAGGACACACCTTTACCAGGACTGTGAGGAATAAATTTGTGAGACTAGCTCCATCATCCCTGAAGAGCTCTGTAGTTGCCCTTCTCTGTAGGTCAGATATTACTGTGGGAACTGCTGTCACTGAGCTGGAATCCTTAAACACAATGGGGATAATTGGATCCCAAGTCGGCAGAAGCCACGTGGCAGCAGTTAATTGTCAAAGACAAGGTGGGCATGGCTACCATAATGGAAAACAGGCACAAGGCAGCAGTCAAAATAATCTGTCTCACAGAGACTTATGGCGTTGGCTGGTAGATCATGGAGTACCTAGCAGTAAAATAGATGGGCAGCCTGTTAAATTCTTGTTTGAGCTGTATAAGCAGAAGAATTCTAGGTCAAGTGAACAAAATTCTACCTTGAATTACAAAAACAGAGAGTCACGGCCCCTTAATCAATTCCTAGACTTGAGACAATTTACAGATCCAGAGCCCCTTGAATGAGGGGAAGGCTGGGTACACTTGGAGAAGGACCCTGTTTCACTGCCAAAAATTTTTACTGTTAATCTTCCCCCCAGCCCTCACCAGGGGGACCTACAGCCTTTTACCAGGGTAACTGTGCATTGGGGAAAAGGAAATGATCAGATATTTCAGGGATTATTAGACACTGGCTCAGAGGTGACATTAATTCCAGGAGACCCAAAACATCACTCTGGTCCACCAGTCAGAGTTGGGGCTCATGGAGGTCAGGTGACTGATGGAGTTTTAGCTCAGGTCTGTCTCACAGTGGGTCCAGTGGGTCCCTGGACCCATTCTGTGGTTATTTCCCCAGTTCCGGAATGCATAATTGGAATAGACATACTCAGCAACTGGCAGAATCCTCACATTGGTTCCCTGACTCATGGAGTGAGGGCTATTATGGTGGGAAAGGCCAAGTGGAAGCCACTAGAATTGCCCATGCCTAGCAAACTAGTAAACCAGAAGCAATACCGGATTCCTGGAGGGATTGCAGAGATTAATGCCACTCTTAAGGACTTGAAGGATGCAGGGGAGGTAATTCCCACCACATCCCCATTCAACTCTCCTATTTGGCCTGTGCAGAAAACAGATGGGTTTTGGAGGATGACTGTGGATTATCGTAAGCTTAACCAGGTGGTGACTCCAATTGCAGCTGCTGCTCCAGATGTGATATCACTGCTTGAGCAAATCAACTCATCCCCTGGCACCCGGTATGCAGCTATTGATCTGGCAAATGCTTTTTCCTCAATAGCTGTTAGTAAGGACCACCAGAAACAGTTTGCATTCAGCTGGCAAAGCCAGCAGTTTACATTCACTGTGCTACCTCAGGGGTATGTCAACTCTCCAGCCCTATGTCATAATATTGTCTGCAGGGACCTTGATCATTTCTCCCTCTCACAAGACATCACGCTGGTCCATTATATTGATGATATAATTGATTGGACCTAGTGACCAAGAAGTAGCAACTACTCTAGATTTGTTGGTAAGGTATTTGTGTGTCAGAGGATGGGAGATAAAGCCAATAAAAATACAGCGGACTTCCACCTCAGTAAAACTTCTAGGTGTCCAGTTGTGTGGGGCCTGTCACAGCATCCCTTCTAAGGTGAAGGATAAGCTGTTGCATCTGGCCCCTCCTATGACCAAAAAAGAAGCACACTGCTTAGTTGGCCTCTTTGGGTTTTGGAGACAACATATTCCTCATTTGGGTGTGCTACACCAGCCCATTTACCAAGTGACCAGAAAAGCTTTTAGTTTCAAGTGGGGACCGGAACAAGATGAGGCTCTGTGACAAGTCCAGGCTGCCATGCAAACTGCTCTGCTACTTGGACCATATGATCCAGCTGATCCAATGGTGCTGGAAGTGTCAGTGGCAAACAGAGATGCTGTTTGGAGCCTCTGGCAGGATCCTATAGGAGAATCACAATGCAGGCCCTTAGGATTTTGGAGTAAAGCATTACCATCCTCTGCAGATAATTACTCTCCTTTTGAGAAACAGCTATTGGCCTGCTACTGGGCCTTAGTAGAGACAGAACACTTAACCATGGGCCACCAAGTTACTATGAGACCTGAGTTACCTATCATGAGCTGGATGTTGTTCAACCCCCCAAGCCATAAAGTTGGGCATGCACAGGAGCACTCCATCATAAAATGGAAATGGTATATATGAGATAGAGCTCAAGAGGGTCCTGAAGGCACAAGTAAGTTACATGAGGAAGTGGCTCAAATGCCTGTGGTCCCCACTCCTGCCACCTTACCTTCTCTTTCCCAGCCCACAGCTATGGAATCTTGGGGAGTTCCTTACAATCAGTTGACTAAGGAAGAGAAAATTCAGGCCTGGTTTACAGATGGTTCTGCACAATATGCAGGCACCACCCAAAAGTGGACAGCTGCAGCACTGCAGCCCCTTTCTGGGATGACTCTGAAGGACAGTGGTGAGGGTAACTCCTCCCAGTGGGTAGAACTTTGAGCAGTGCACCTGGTTGTTCACTTTGCTTGGAAGGAGAACTGGTCAGAAGTGTGTTTGTATACTGATTCATGGGCTGTTGCTAATGGTTTGGCTGGATTGTCAGGGACTTGGAAGGAACATGATTGGAAAACTGGTTACAAAGAAGTCTGGGGAAGAGGTTTGTAGATAGACCTTTCTGAGTGGGCAAAAAACATGAAGATATTTGTGTCCCATGTGAATACTCACCAGAGAGTGACCTCAGCAGAAGAAGAGTTTAATAACCAAGTGGATAAAATAACCCATTTGGTGGATACTAATCAGCCTCTTTCCCCAGCCACTCCTGTCATTGCCCGATGGGCTCATGAATAACTTGGTCATGGTGGTGGGGATGGAGGTTATGCATGGGCTCAGCATCATGGACTTCCACTCACCAAAGCTGACCTGGCCACAGCCACTGCTGATTGCCCAATCTGCCAGCAGCAGAGACCCACACTCAGTCCCTGATAGGGCACCATTCCCTGAGGTGATCAGCCTGCTACCTGGTGGTAGATTGATTATATTGGACCACTTCCATCATGGAAGGGGTAGTGATTTGTTCTTACTGGAATAGACACATACTCCAGATATGGGTTGGCCTTCCCTGCACAAAATGCTTCTGCCAAAACTACCATCCGTGGACTTACAGAATGCCTTATCCACCATCATGGTATTCCACACAGCATTGCTTCTGACCAAGGAACCCACTTTACAGCAAATGAAATGATGGAATGGGCAAATGCTCATGGAATTCTCTTGTCTTACCATGTTCCCCATCATCCAGAGGCAGCTGGGTTGACAGAATGGTGGAATGGCTTGTGGAAGACTCAACTACGGCATCAACTAGGTGGCAATACCTTGCAGGGCTGGTGCAGTGTTCTCCACAAGGCTGTATATGCTCTGAATCAGCATCTACTCTATGGTGCTGTTTCTCCCATAGCCAGGATTCATGGGTCCAGGAATCAAAGGGTGGAAACAGGAGTGGCACCACTCACTATCACTCCTAGTGATCCACTAGGAAAATTTTTGCTTCCTGTCCCTGCAAGCTTAAGCTCTGCTGGTCTACAAGTCTTTGTTCCAAAAGGAGGAGTGCTTCCACTAAGAAACACAACAATATTTCCATTGAACTGTAAGTTAGGACTGCCACCTGGCCACTTTGGGCTTCTTATGCCTCTGAATCAACAGACAAGGAAGGGGATTACTGTACTGGCTGGGGTGATTGATCCTGACTATCCAGGGGAAATAGCACTACACAGTGGAGGTAAAGAAGAGTTTTCCTGGAATACAGGAGATCCCCTAGGGCATCTCTTAGTACTACCATGCCCTGTGATTAAAGTCAATGGAAAACTGCAACAACCCAGTCCAGGCAGGACTACCAATGGCCAAGAAACTTCAGGAATGAAGGTTTGGGTCACCCCACCAGGCAAAGAACCATGGCCAGCTGAAGTGCTTGCTGAGGGTAAAAGGAACATGGAATGGGTAGTGGAAGAAGGTAGTGATAAATATGAACTATGGCCATGTGACCAGCTACAGAAACAAGGACTATGATGGCATGAATATTTCCTCCTTGTTTTGTTATGATTATGTTTGTATTTGTCTGTAAAGCAAATATCTTTGCTTTCTTCCCTGTTTTAATTCCTTATCATATGACATAAGCTGTATTGCTCATTTTGCAGTATTTAAGTTAAAGGAAATCAATTTTAAGAGTTAATGTCACCCAAGGACTTGCACCCTATTCTGGAGAGATTTAGTGCATTTCCAGTTGTATGCAGGACAGCAGAATATTGTTAGGCAAAATATATATCCATTATTGTTCTCTACTTAGAGATAAAGCATGGTTTAATTTTATGTGTACAACTGCCAAGTTGACAAGGGGTGGACTTTGATGGTTAGGTTCATGTGTCAACTTGGCCAGGTGATGGTACCCAGGTGTCTGGTCAAGTAAGCACTGGCCTGTTACTACAAGGACATTTGTGGCTGGTTAATATACCAGAAGGCTGGTTTATTAAATCATCAGTCAATTGGCTGCAGCTGTGACTGATTACATCAATGAAGGGCATGTCTTCCACAATGAGAGAATGCAATCAGCTGGATTTAATCCAATCAGTTGAAGACTTTTAAGTGAGACAGATAGAGGATCTTCACTTCTTCGGCTAACCAGCAAAGCATTTCCTCAGGAGTTCATCAAAGTTGCCAGTTCATTTCCTGAGGAGTTCTTCAAACATGTTCATCAAAGTTGCCAGTTCCCTGCCTGAGGAGTTCATCGAACATCTTCATTGGAGTTCCCAGTTTGCTCCCTGCTCAATTTGGACCCATGCATACCCACAGTTATATGAGACACTTTTGTAAATATTATATTTATAGATATCTCTTGTTGATTCTGTTTCCATAGAGAGCCCTAATACAATGTCCTTTAGACAAATTTTATTTTCATAGTTACCATTTATTGACTACATCCTAAGTGCCAGGTATGATTTATATATGTTATCACAGTTAATCTTCACAACCTTATAAGATATTATTATCATAAATTTACAGATGAAGAGTCTGAGGCCTAGAGAGATTTATAAGCTTTGCCCAAGGTCATCCAGCTAGTACATTTTGAAACTGGAATTTGATCACAGATTTCCTGACTCCAGAAGTCACACCCTTAAATACCATGCTTTGCTGCTTCCCTACCTCCCAATAGTGGAATTACTGGGCCAAAAGATATAAATGTCCCTACATCTTTAAATACATACTACCAAACTGACTTTAACTCCTACCAGTGGTTTTTTTTTAGATGGTTTTATTCACACACCATACATTCTATCCTAAGTAAACAATCAATTGTTTCCTGTATAATCACATAGATATGCATTCACCACCATTATCTATAAAAGGACATTTCCATTTCTTCCACAAAGAAAGAGGAAGAAGCAAAAAAAAAAAGAAAA
Organism: Choloepus didactylus; assembly: GCF_015220235.1. NCBI lineage: Eukaryota > Metazoa > Chordata > Mammalia > Pilosa > Megalonychidae > Choloepus > Choloepus didactylus. The sequence goes on along the minus strand of NC_051334.1, from coordinate 45,849,837 downwards.
AGAAATAGAAAGAGAAAGAGAAAAAAACGACAGCTATAAAGCAACAAAAGAAAAATAAAATTAAAATAAAACACAATAAAAAAAGTCAGACAACAACACCAACACCAAAAATCCTATACCCCTCCCTTATATCCCCCTCTTATAGACATTTAGCTTTAGTATATTGCCTTTGTTACAATTAATGAAAGCATATTACAATGTTACTGTAAACTATAGACTCTAGTTTGCATTGATTGTATTTTTCCCCGATGCCACCCCATTTTTAACACCTTGCATAGTTGGCATTCATGTGTTCTCCCTCATGTAAAAACATATTTGTACATTTAATTACATTCATTGACCATTCTAGGTTTCACTAAGTTATACAGTCCCAGTCTTTACCTTCTATCTTTCCTTCTGGTGTCCTACATGCCCCCTAACCTCCCTCTTTCAACCATATTCACAGTCTTCTTTGTTCAGTGTACTTACATTACTGTGCTACCATCACTCAATATTGTGCTCCAAACCTCTCTCTCCTGTCTTTTCCAATCTGTCTGTAGTGCTCCCTTTAGTATTTCCTGTAGAGCAGGTATCTGTTCAAAAATTCTCTCAGTGCCTGTTTGAGAGTATTTTAAACTCTCCCTCATTTTTGAAGGATGGTTTTGCCAGATATAGAATTCTTGATTTGCAGTTTTTCTCCTTCAGTATCTTAAATATATCATACCACTGCCCTCTGGTCTCCGTGGTTTCTATTGAGAAATCCACATATAGTCTTATCGAGCTTACCTTGTATGTGATTGCTTTTCTCTTGCTGCTTTCAGAATTCTTTCTTTGTCTTTGACATTTGATAATCTGACTATTAATTGTCTTGGCATAGGTCTATTCAGATCTATTCTGTTTGGGTTTTGCTGTGCTTCTTGAATCTGTAATTTTATGTCTTTCATGAGAGATGGGAAATTTTCAGTGATTATTTCCTCCATTATTATTTCTGCCCCTTTTACCTTCTCTTCTCCTTCTGGGACACCTATGACATGTATATTCATGCATTTCATGTTGTCATTCAGTTCCCTGACATGCTGCTCATATTTTTCTATTCTTTTCCCTATTTGTTCTTCTGTGTGTAGGATTTCAGATGTCCTGTCCTGCAGTCATGAATCTTCAAATCTGCTGTTGTATGTCTCCATTGTTTTTCATCTCTTGTATTGTGCCTTTCATTCCCGTATGTTCAGCCAATTGTTTACTCTGACTTTTGAGTTATTCCTTATGTTCACCCAATGTCTTCTTTATATCTTTCGTTTTTTTGCCATATCTTCCCTCAACCTGTTGATTTGATTTTTGAATTGATTTAGCATATTTGTTTGAATTTCTTTAATTAGTTGTTTCAACTCCTGTATCTCAGTTGAAGTATAGGTTTTTTCCTTTGACTGGGCCATATATTCATTTTTCCTAATGTGGTGTATAATTTTTTGTTATCTAGGCATCTGTTTTCCTTGATTACCCCAATCAGATTTTCCCAAACCAGATGGGCCCAGGTCTCAGGAGGAAAGTTTTAATCAGCATCAAGTTTCCATGAGGAGCAGGTTGTCACTTTCCTGTGAAGCCTCTAGACTAGCAGCTTTTCCTACCCTTTCCAGCAGGTGGCACTTGTCAGCCTTCAGCTCCCCACTGGTGTAAAGAGGTGTAGTCCCTTTAATTCTCAGTGGACCCTGTCCTGGCCCAGGGCCAAGGGTGTCAGAAGCTAAGCTTAAGTTGTTTCTGGTTCTACCCCCCACCCCAGGCCCTGGGGTCTGAATTCTCTGAGGGAGGACCACCACTTGAGCTGGGCCCCTCCCCTCTTTTCTTAGGGAAGACACACTGTTTAGAGAGTTATCTTCTACACTTGAATTCCTCCTTTGTCTCTCTGACTATATTAACTCCACCCTTGCATGGGTCAACACTGACAATTGAAAATGCCTGAGGCTTTCTCTAATGAGCTGCTTAGAATGAGAGAAAAAAAAAGGAAAAAGAGCAAAAGCCCCTTTTCAGAGCCAGGCTCCAGCCCCACAGCTTCACTGGTCAACCACTGTTGGTCCCCAGTTCTCCATGCCCCTTTTCTTGGGACACTGCCGTTTTCCAGTATTCTGAGCTCAGCAGTCTCCAAAAGCCTCTGTTTTTATTTATTTATGTATTTTTTTTCCATCAGCCCTGCCTCTCTTCTCTGCTGGGAGGAACCTCAAATTCCTTTCCTATTTGCTCTGGGTTTATCTGTGCTTACATCTTGTATTCAGTAGTCCAAATTTGTTAATTAAAACTGCATTTGGAGCTTGGTTGAGTTACTTGCCCTCACTCCAGATAGCCAGCTTCTTTTTTCCAAAGGGAACTGTTTTGGCTCAGCCTGCCATGCCAGTGGGGGAGGGGCACCAGCTCCACAGTTTGGGTAGCTTTACTTACAGTTTATGCTGCAATCTCAGTTGTTCCACACATTCCAGGCTGGTGTATGATGCATGTCCAGTCACAGATGTCCCCCAACAGTTGTTCCAGACTCTATACTAGTTGTTCCTAGTTATTTACTATTTGCTCTAGAGGACTAACTAAATTCCACACATCTCTATGATGCCATCTTGCCCCACCTCCCTACCAGCAGTTCTTGAAAGTGTCTATCCCATGGTATCCTCACAAGCAATAATCTTTACCTCCAAGATTATGCAAATTCCTAAATATGATATTCAAGAGCCCCACAGTCTGGTCCCAACCTATGTTTCTGGCATTCTCCCATGAACCCGTGTCTGTATCCTATAGGCCAGCTATGGCCTGAGTATAATATGCCTCTCATCTGTGCTCAATTCTGATCCTTCAGCTTGAAATGCATTTCACATTAGATGTCCAACTGTCAAACTCTTACTCATTCTTCAAGGTCATGCTCCTGTCATCTCTTCTGTGAAGAATTCCTGGATTTCCCTATCGCTCTCTTCTGTATTCCCATAGCATTTTGTCTACAACTCTTACAGCATTAATCACATTCTGCCTTGTATTGAACTTTGTAGCAGTATATAGTCACTCTCCCCACTAGAATACCAGCTCCTTGAAGGTCAGGACCCTCTCTTATTGTGACCCCAGTGCTTAGCACAATGACTTCTATAAAGTAGCACTCTGTTAAGATTTTTCCAGGTCTCTTAACCCACATGTGGGGATTGAGGAGAGCCTGGCCACCACCCCATTTCTGGTACCAAAATCTGTTCCAGTTTGCTAATGCTGCTCTTATGCAAAATACCAGAAATGGATTGGCTTTTATAAAGGGGGGTTATTTGTTTACAAAGTTACAGTCTTAAGGCCATAATAGTGTCCAAGCTAAGGCATCAACAATAGGGTGCATTCGCTGAAGGATGACCAATGGCATCCAGAAAACCTCTGTTAGCTGGGAAGGCACATGGCTGGCATCTGCTTGCTCCCAGGTTGCATTTCAAAATGGTGTTCTCCAAAATGTCAGTGTCAGCTTTCAATGGCCATTTTCAAAATGTCTCTCTAAGCTGCAGCACTGAGTTCCTTCTGTTTGTCAGCTCTTTTGTATGGCTCCAGTGATTTAATCAGACCCACCCTAAATGGGTGGGATAACACCCCCATGAAAATTATCCAATCAAAGGTCTTGCCCACAGTTGATTGAGTCACATCTCCATGGAAACTACCCAATCCAAAGGTTCCAACCTAATCAAGACTAAATACCTCTGCCCCCACAAGATTGCATCAAAGAACATGACATTTTGGGGGACATAATACATCCAAACTGGCACATTCCACCCCCTGGAACCCAAAATGACATTATCTTTCCATATGTAATATACATTCATCCCATCACAGTGTCACAAAAACTTAAATCATTTCAGTTATGATAGTACAAGATCTTATCAAAATCAGTTACAGGCATGGTCTATCTTAATGCAAAATTCCCCTCTGGCTTTAGACCTGTGAAACTTAGAAAAAGTTATCTGCTTCCAATATACAAAGGAGGGACAAATATAGGATAAACGTTCCCACTGCCATAAAGAGAAATTGAAAGGAAAACAGGGTTCAAGGGACCAGAACAGTTCCTAAAACCTGCAGGGCAAACTCCATTAGATTTCAAAATCTGAGCATCATTTATCAAATGACGTTGTATCCTTGAGGCTTGAGACAGTGGCAGTCACACACTTTCCAAAGGCTTATGCAGCAGCCCTTTACTCTCCAAACACTGGGGTGAGTGCGCCAACATATCCACACACTGGGGAGACCCCCTTTTTCTAGGCCCCACCCTCCTCAAGCATCGGGGTGCCACCTGGACTCTGCCTGTCCGGGACAAAAGCTCTGCCCTCTCTGAACTGTGAGGTGTTGGCCAGGCTCTCCCCAATCCCCGGGAAATGCACTCCACCCTCTTTAGGGCCTGGGGTGGCAGCACTCTTCCTGAGCATCAAGGCGAAAGACCCGTGCTCTGCCACCAGGGCAAACTCACCCTTTCCACGTGCATGGGCCACTCGGCTCTCCCTGCCCAAGACTTATTGACTCCAGACCTCAATCCCCATGGCTCTGTCTTCGAAGAAATATTTCCTTCAATTTGTTCCTTCAATGTCCCCTCCAGTCCAGAGTGGCGGTGGCTCTGTCTATATAGACCTTTCAAAATTCTGTAGGCTTGGCATGCAGTTTACAAGGGTCAAAACCATCAGAGAATTGGAGTTTCCACAAATCCTCTCTGGATAACTCCATCTCCAATCCTGGCTTGTACTGAAATGATGGTTGGGTTCCATGTTTGGTTAAATCCTCACGTAGGGCTGTAATCTCTGGGGTCTCATTTTCTGGAAGCCCAGAATCTTCCAAACCACCAATTTCTGGTTTCTCTGCACCCAAGAGTTCATTTCCCAGCTTATCTCTGTCCTGTCGCATTCTACTATAAGCTGTAAGCAGAAGCCAGACTATATCCCTCACATGTAGTCTGGAGATCTCCTCAGCTAAGTATTCCAGCTTGTTGCTTTCAAATTCTTCCTTCCATGTGACACCAGGACTCAATTTTGCCAAATTCTCTGCCACTTTAAAACAAGGATCGCCTTTCTTCCAGTTGGCAACAGCACATTCATCATTTCTGTTTAAAGCCTCATCAGAAGTATCTTTAGAGTTCAAATTTCCACAAAGAGTCTCTTCAAAGCAGTTGAGGCTTTTTCTGTCAAGCTCCTCACAATTCTTCCAGACTCTTCCCCTTATCCATTTAAAAAGCCGTTCCAACATGTTTGTTATTCACAAATGCAGCAGTACCCCATTTCTCTGGTACCAAAATCTGTTCCAGTTTGCTAATACTGCTCTTATGCAAAATACCAGAAATGGATTGACTTTTATAAAGGGGGTTTATTTGGTTAAAAAGTTACAGTCTTAAGGCCATAATAATGTCCAAGCTAAGGCATCAACAATAGAGCATTCACTGAAGGATGGCCAATGGTGTCTGAAAAACCTCTGTTAGCTGGGAAGGCATGTGGCTGGCATCTGCTTGCTCCCAGGTTGCATTTCAAATGGTGTTCTCCAAAATGTCAGTGTCAGCTTTCAATGGCCATTTTCAAAATGTCTCTAAGCTGCAGCACTGAGTTCCTTCTGTTTGTCAGCTCTTTTATATGGCTCCAGTGATTTAATCAGACCCACCCTAAATGGGTGGGGTACCACCTCCATGAAAATTATCCAATCAAAGGTCTTGCCCACAGTTGATGCAGTCACATCTCCATGAATACTACCCAATCTAAAGGTTCCAACCTAATCAAGACTAAATACATCTGCCCCCACAACATTGCATCAAAGAACATGGCCTTTTGGGGGACATAATACATCCAAACTGGCACAGGGAGGAATCCCCAAATTCTTTTTTGTTCTCCCTGCAATGCAGACCCAAATGGTCACTGAGCCTAGAGAGATACCTGGGTTTGGACTGCTAGCACCTACTTCCCAAGGTAATACTCAGCTAAGTCTATTCCCAGGCTGTGCAGCCTCTCTCTTCAGTACCTCTTATGCTACATTCTCACATCCACCCTCGAGGAAGTCACCTGCTTTTCTCTTTCCCCTGACCTTTCACTCCACCCCAGAAAGGACCTGATAGATGGTACTATAAAGCCACCCAGCATGCAGAGGGGTGGAAGTAGTAAAGAGGTGTAGAGTAATGGTTGGGGATGGGAAATGGAAAGGAAGCTCAACTTGCCAGAAGCTTCTCTCAGGTACCCAGAGAATACATCACCAGCTCATCTCTGAGTGATGTCTGCACTATCTGAGTGGATGGAATGCTTGTCACCCACAATCCTAATCCAGAAGCTGCAGACCCAAGAACACTCCTCTATCCAGACTTTTCTCAGGACAGTAAGCCCTCACCTCCAACTATACATCCAGGACAGATGGGTCCCAGTGGGGTACCCCAGTCAGGCCAAGGAAGAGAAAAGTCACCATGAGAGATGCAAAGAAAGTCAAAAACAGTGTGGTGGCTTGGTGATGTGTCACCTTGTTCTGGATGAATGATATTTTCTGTAATTCTCTTTCCTGTTGTTTCCAGTTAGGGTCAGCCACAGAAAGATTCTGTTGGGAGATTTGGAAAGTGGGAGCAAAGCATGACCATTTTGTAGCCCACACACATTATTATAGATCCACTGACTTGCCTTACTGGTGTAAGGCAGCATTTGAGCCTGCAGCTGCCCCCTGCTGTACCTTCCTCCTTCAGCTTCTCTGATTCTTAGGTTCAGTGTGTGTGTGGTTTAGCTCCAGAACTAACGACCCTGGTTTCTGCAAGATGCCCACATCATCAAGGTCAGAAGCAACAGAGGGTTTAAGTCTGACCTCATGCATGTAGGTTTAGTCTTATCCTTGACCTTCCTCCGCTTTGCATCCGTTTTCCCTTCCCCATTGCGTGCCCTGAGGAATTCAAGCTCCAGCATCAGAACAGGAAAACAGCCTTACAGAGACTGCTTAACCAGCTCCCAAAATTGTATAAAGTCTAATCCCTAGTAATATGTTTCCAGAGATTCTGCTTCTCTGATTAAATCTTGATTGGCACAGGTGGTACAACCTTAACAGAGTAGTTCATGGGGAGAAACCCAGAACTCTCTCCCCCCAGGCAAGAGTGAGGTTAGTTAGAGGGTTTCCTGATGTCTGAGCTTCCTGGACCCCAGGACCTTTGCATAGCAGAAACCACTGAGCTCCTATGGAAATTTCTGTAAGAGAAAGAAAAGAAAGAGAGAGAGAAAGAAAGAAAGAAAGGAAGGAAGGAAGGAAGGAAGGAAGGAGAAAAGAAGGAAAGAAAGAGAGAAAAGGAGAGTGAGAAGGAGAAAGAGAAGGAAAGGAAGGAAGATAGGAAGGCAGGAAGGGAGAAAAAGAACCAGCAGCCCATAAAATGAAATGGCCCAGTGGAGAATTATGACCAGCCTTACCATACCTGAATCAAAATGACAGACCATGAAATAATGTGTTTTACTCTGTGTCAGCTCCCTGCCTGCCCCCACTATCAGCTGGATTGCCTGCCACAGTGATTATTTCATCTGACACAGTGAAAATCTTTAAGGAGTTCACAAATGCTTCAGTGGTAAAGCTTCAGAGACCCTGGCAGAGAGGGAGGTGGAGGAGAAAATGGGAGGTGGTGGAGGGAAGAGAGAGAAGGACTCCAACAAGAAGGGAAAGCTGGCCACCACTTCACATCAGGGTCCTCAAAATGTTGGCTTCCCCATGGAAGAGGGGCCCATGGAGATAGAAAGCAGATTGGTGGTTGCCAGGGAATGGACAGTGACTGCTTAATGGGTACAGGGGTTCCTTTCAGGATGGTGAAGATGTTCTGGAACTAGATAGTGGTAATGGTTGCACAATATTGTATATGTACTAAATATCAGTAGTGGTAAATTCTATGTTATGTGTATTTTGTCGAAATTTTTTAGAAAAGGGGGATGGCAATGATCACTACCAAGTGAGCCACTGGCTGTGAAAGGTTCAACAGCAAGGGCACAGGTAGGAAAGGGAAGTAGCCCTACAGCTACATAGATACCATGAGGTACACTTCTGGAAATTGCTCACCAATTCAGCTAATGTGGTCACCTACTTAACCACAATAATGCATGTCTCCAAAAGGAACTGTTTGCTTGTGTCTTAATCAGGGATCAGTAGTTGCTGATCAGAAACCTCTTCCAACCAAAAAAAAGGTCAAAAAGGGGTTTATTGCCCTGGAAGTGCATCGTTCCGGGCCTCATGGAAACCAGGAAGTTGTAAGACACCTCCTTGGTCCACCTTTCTGTCTCCAGGGCAGCACTGCCTGTCATCTTTGCTGCTTCAGGATGTCTGTTCAGTTACCTTGTGGGCAGACTGGATCTCTCTGTGTAGTCCTGCCCCCTACTCCTCCCTAACATTACATGGTGTTACAGTTTCTGGGCCTGCCATCTGATGGAGAGGCCTGATTTGGCCTCTAAGGAATTGGTGTTGGGGCAGAGAGCCTGAGTAAGTCCATGAGAGCAAGTCAATCAGTCTGTGAATGAACATTTGCTTATTAAGGGCCTCCTGAGTGCCCAACCCCTCCCTCCTAAGACTCTAGGAGACTACAAAAGTCTTAGTGTTCAAAGTTCCTGTCCACGAAGTGCTGAACAGCCAAAGGGAGCTCTCTCCCACACACAGCACAAGGCCTGGGTCACACAGATTCCCAGAGAGGGGACGAATGAGGGCTGGAGGAGTCAAGAAGCTTGCTTGGAGGAGGTGGAGTGTGAAGTGGGAGTGGAAGGATGGGCTAGGGAAATGTCAGTGGTACAACTTCCAGACAATACAGGAACGAGCATTCCAGGCAAAGACAGGGAAGTGGGAATAAGGTACCATTTGGAGGAAGTAGCAAGTATCATGACTCACAATTATAGTATGTGTCAAAGAGCAGTGGGTAAATGACGGAATGGCAGGACTGAGGACAGAGGAAGGGTGGGGGTTGTTAAACTTCATTCTATAAGACAGGGGTTCACAAACTTGAGCATGTGCTATAATCTCCTGAAGGGCTTGTGAACACAGATCACAGGGTCTGATTCAGTCGTTCTGGGGCATGGTCTGAGAATTTGCATTTCTTAAAGAAAAGTGACTTGAAGAGTGACTCTTTCCAAAAATGGGCCTTAAAGTGGTATGCAGAATGAACGAACAAGGATCCAGAGTGGGGTCAGGGAGGCTGTGTGGCAAAAGTAGGGCAGGGCCATACCAACACAGTTGGCAGAGAAAAGAGAGAGTAACAGGCACATCCAATAGATTTGGCAGCTGCCATAGGCCAGATAATGGATACCCAAGGTTCTTGGAGAAATCCGGGTGTGTGGGACCCACGTTCTACACTTGAGGTATTAACCACTTGGCAGTAATGGAGAGGGCAAGCCAACGAGGAGGCTGCTGATTCAACTCAAGAACTGCGGTATAGTGTAGCCTGGCCTGGAACTCAGAGAAGCCTGGGTTCAAATCCTGGCTCTACCACTAAGTACAAAAACAGAGGTGAGTTCCGAAACCTTCTGGCCCACAGACTCCTCAATGGGGGCTATCACAGTGCCTATGCTTGGAAGTGTGAGAACTAACCGAGGCACAAAGCACTGTGCCTGAAACAGCAAGCACTCGATAATGCTAGCTATTTCTTTATTATCATCAATGTCAAAGGTCATAATCAGAAAGTCCTACCCCTCTTTCTGTTGGCTTCCAAAGGGCTTCATAAACTGGCATTTACCCTGGTAAATTCACTATGGTCCAGAGTTTGCCCTTCAATAATTCTTTGACTGATTTGTTTTGGATTGAGTGCAAACTTTCTACCAGGAGCTACGGACATAGTGGTGAGCAAGACTGACCGTCTGTGCTTTCCTGGAGGTCACATTTGGTAGTCTTGCCAGCACACCTAAAGAGGAGTCAGTTCACACTGGCCAAGTCAGAGCTAGCAGATGGAATGGCTATTTTAAAAAATCACTAACACATTGAGTAGAATGCACATACCTCTTCATGAAGGCAAGAGCCAAGGAAGATGGCTTGGAGTCAAAAGGCTGGCAGGTGAGCATGGATACAAGAGGAGACTTAGTCAGGGGCTCCTCAGGGGGCTGGATGCCTGCCCAGGGGCTACCATCCTGGAGGCAATGGGCTGGGTCGCTATGATGGTGAGGTTCATGTGTCAACTTGGCTGGGTGATGGTGTCCAGTTGTTTCATCAACCAAGCACTGGCCTGATTGTTACCGTGAGGCTATCTTGGTGAATTTAATCAGTTGATTGCATCTATTACTGATTACATCTAAAATCAGCAGAGGAGATTGCAATGAGAGAAGTCTCATCACCTCAAAGGGAGAACTGATGATTTCAGCAGTCAGAAGATTTTCTATCCCTACTTTGCCCACCCTGCTTCTCCTGGGGAATTCATCAAAAACCTTCATCAGAGTTCCCAGCTTGCAGCCTACCCTAGAGAATTTGGACTTTCCCATCCCCACAGTTGCGTGAGCCAATTCCTATAATAAATCTCATAATATATACTATATATATATATGTATGTATGTGTATATATATATGTGTGTGTATATATACATATATATATTTATATCCTGTGGGTTCTGTTTCCCTAGAGAACACTGATGAATACATTCACCCTCTTCCCCAGACCCCAAGACCAACTTCTGACCCTTGGGTTTTCCTGTCTGAGTGCCCCATCTGACCAACCCCCTCATGTCCACTTGGTCTTTCCAAATGGGGACAATGGAGTAACATTCACTCCCCAGCCCTTTTTCCTGAAACTACTTCCTGAGCTCCCTGGCTAGAGTCTCCCAGGGTTCCTAAATATTTTTCACATATTTAAAGGCAATCCTGAGTCAGTCATAGTCGCAGTGTGGATGTCATTTGTTTGACACTCAATGGCAATCTTGTTTTCTATTCAGCGAGCCAACTTATTGCAAGATTTGGGGAGGGGGCATGTTACCATTGACCCCTAGACCCAACAATAAGTATCTTATGTTGACAAACCACTCCACAGTCTATAAAGCACAGCAACATGTTTGTTATGCATTCAAGAAAGAGGTTATCAGGTCTCTGACCCAGAGACCAAGCTAGAGCCCAGCAATTTGATGATATCTTAGGTATAAGCAGAGCATATACTAGTAATCCCATGTGATAGAAAAGGAAACAGAGACTTTAAAAGGGAGAGTGACTTGCCCAAAGGGACACATTTGGGCCAGCTAAGCCAGAAGTGCAAGCTGGGAGAGGTGAATTAGACAGGTCCCAAATGGATACAACACAATGCATATGTTATCGTTTACAAACCCTTGTAGGATATGTGGTTTCTAAATATTTTCTCCCATTGTGTAGGTTGTCTTTTCACCTTCTTGGTAAAGTCCTTTCATGCAGAAAAGTTTTTAATTTTGAGGAGGTCCCATTTATCTACTTTTTCTTTCATTGCATATGCTTTGGGTATAAAGTCTAAGAAACCATTGCCTAACACAAAGTCCTGACAATGCTTCCCTACATCTTCTCCTAGGAATTGATAGTTCTAGATCTTATATTAATATTTTTAATCCATTTTGAGTTGATTTTTGTATACGGTATGAGGTAAGGTCCTCCTTTTTTAAAAAATGGAGATCCAGTTTTCCCAGCACCATTTGTTGAAGAGGCTATTCTTTCCCAATTGAGTGGTCTTTGTCACCTTGTCAAAAATCAGTTTTCCATAAATGTGAGGGTTGACTTCTGAGCTCTCGATTCTGTTCTATTGGTCTATATGTCTGTCCTTTTGCTGGTACCATTCTGTTTTTATTACTGTGGCTTTGTAAAAAGTTTTAAGGGGAAGTGTGAGTCCTCCAACTTCATTCTTCTTTTTCACAATAGCTTTAACTGTTTGGAGCCCCATACTCTTCCATATAAACTTGATGATTGACTTTTCCATTTCTGCAAAGAAAGTTGGAATTTTTATTGGGATTGCTTTGAGTATTATTGACATCTTAATGAAATTTAATCTTCCAATTCATGAACTGGAATCTCCTATTTATTTGGGTCTTCTTTAATTTCTTTTAGCAATGTTTTGTAGTTTTCTGTTTAAAAGTCCTTCACACCCTTGGTTATAGTTATTCCTTGATTTTTGATTCTTTTTGTTGATATTATGAATGGAATTTTGTTCTTGATTTCTTCTTTTGTTTTTTCACTGCTTGTTTGTAGAAACACTACTGATTTTTGGGTGTTGATCTTGTACCCTGCCACTTTGCTGAATTCATTTATTAGCTCTAGGAGCCTTGCTGTGGATTTTTCAGTATTTTCTGTATGTAGGATCATATAATTTGCAAATAGGGAAAGTTTTACTTCTTCCTTTCCAATTTGGTTGTCTTTTACTTATTTTTCTTGCATAATTGCTCTGATAAGAACTTCCAGTAAAATGTTGAATAACAGTGATAACGATGGGCATCCTTGTCTTGTTCCTGATCTTAGAAGGAAAGCTTTCAGTCTTTGACCATTAAGTAGGATGTTAGCTGTGGACTTTTCATATATGCCCTTTATCATGGTGAGGAAGTTTCCTTCTGTTCCTAATGTTCTAAGTGTTTTTATCAAGAAAGGGTGCTATATTTTGTCAAATGTCTTTTCTGCATCACTGAGATGGTTATGTGTTTTTTTCCCCTTTGGTTTGTTAATGTGGTGTATTACATTAATTGATTTTCTTATGTTGAACCAATCTTGCATACCAGGGATAAATCCCACTTGATCATGGTGTATAATTCCTTTAATATGCTGTTAGATTCAGTTTGCTAGTATTTTCTTTGAGGATTTTTTCATCTATATTCATAAGAGATATTGGCCTGTAGTTTTTTTTTCCCTGTGATATCCTTATCCTGCTTTGGTATGAGAGTGATGTTGGCCTCATAGAGTGAGTTAGGTAGTGTTTCCTCATCTTCAACTTTTTGGAAGAATTTGAGCAGCATTGGTATTAATTCTTCTTGGAATGACTGGTAGAATTCACCTGTGATGCCATCTGGTCCTGAGCTTTTGTTTTTTGGGAGGTTTTGATGAATAGTTCAATCTCTTTTCATTCAATCTCATTTTAACTCCCTCTGTCCCCTTTATTTCTGTAAGGCTTTTCTGCCTCCAGTTTCTTTCCCATTAAGGTATCCTGCCCTGGGGAGCCAGATGGGGTCAATCCAGAAATGTCAGTCACCCCAGAAAAGTTTGTCTTGTGTTTAAGTGGTCCAGCCAACAGAAACTGGATTGCATTAGTGTACTTCTTGTCAGCAGTCTACCACAGTCTCTCTCTCTCTCTCTCTCTCTCTCTCTCTCTCTCTCTCTCTCTCTCTCTCTCTCACTCTTTTTCCCCTGGGGGCCCTTCTGTATCTAGCACTCCTGAGAGGCTTGTGTTCTGCCCTGGGTCTCTGCAGACTTGGGTCCCTGTGACTGGATATATGTCGAGTTATAACTTGCTGCTGTGAATGGCTCTATATTTTATGTCCACGGTGGGAGGGACCTGGGCTGCTTCCTCTCATCAATTCACAAGGTGTACAGGACCTAGTGATGGGGAGAACAGACGGACAGGTCCAGGTTAAAAACTTCCTACCTGATACTTTTGTTTTTCTTTGATTCAGCATTGTGGAGTCCTTGTCCAGTCTCTGCCATCCTCCATAGTTCTAAGCAAATGGGATTTTTCCCTTTATTCACTGAATCTCTGGGAAGGCTTTTTTTCAGGGATGTCTTACATCACCATGTTGATGACATCACCTCAAACCAAGCTTCTCTTAACCCACTTGCTCCAAGAGAACAGTCCATCAGTGTTCAATCCAGAAAATCTGGAGAGTAGCCAGAATCTAAACAAACAGAAGCCATGCCCAAGGAAAGGATGTCACCGAGAGTTTAAAGACTAGTTTTATGTGGAAACCAGATCTCTGTGAGAGACGGGCTTTCTGGGGGGCAAGGGAAACATTTCTTCTTCACTGCCCCACCCCATCAAGTCTATTTAGTTTTTAATTTAATGTTGTTTTAACGTCTATCAAACTTCTTGGGTATGTTATCCACACTGAGATGATCCAAGGCAAACTCTAAATTCTGGACGCACTCTTGTCTATTTCCTCTCTCTGTTTCTGCCCTTTATAGCTGGCTTTAATTAGTGACTGAAATTTAGGGAACCTGACTTGACCAGCCTAGATAAATGGTAGCAGAGAGAAACTTCTTAATGGGGAAAGGAGTCTCTCTTAGCTCTACCATATTTTACATACTTCAAAGCAAGACTGAAATAATTTGAGGACTATATACTGTACAGAATTCTCTCCTTCCTCTAGTAGCAGTTAACAGCAAGCTAAAAGGCTAAGTTATGCCCATAAAGTAACATGGCTGAGAATTATGAGGATATTTTTGGACCTTTTAAAATCATCCAAATGTTTTCTCCAAAATAATCACATAGTGGCCAGGCACTTGTAGAATGAAAAGTTAACAAACCAAAAAGCCTTGTGTTGTGTTTGGGTTTCAGAGGAAGAAAAATTCAGAAAGAACTTTAATAAAAGGAAAAAGAAATCCATTTATTGGGGTAGAAAAAGAACTGTGAGATGGTTCTCTTAATAACACAAACCAAATGGACATTTTCATGGTTTTGAATAAAATGCAGCTCAAAGAAATGTTCAGTAACTTTGGGTTTAATTATCCACAACAACTGATACAATTATCAAATCATCATTGTTTTAATGATGACATACTGATTAACTATGACACATAATTAACCTAAGCCATATTTCACAAGCATAATCTGACAACCAAATCATGTAAAAAGTGTTAATGTGTGTAACCAGAATGGAAAGTCAAAGGTTTATTAGCACTAGAACTTTTATCTTCTTCTCCCTTGGGGTCAAGAGAGCTTGAGAACAGTAAGTTCACTCAAAGTAAAAATTCATGTGTTTGTGATTTCTTTCAACCTTCCAATTCTAGCTGGCAAGGGTGGCCTTCTTACTGAGAAAAACTGACTTCTGATCTTAAAAGGAAAATCACATTCTTTTCTTACATTTTCTTTCAAGGAGCAGTTAGTGTTCTTTTCTTCCACACATTTATTTCCATTGGAGCAAATGTTCAAATATGTTCAGTGGTGCTAAGTCTTTGTCTTTTGAATAATATTTGCTTTTGGAAACAGCCAACAGTTATATAAAACCAAGTTGGACAACTAATATGGGAAAAGAGCTTGATAATAGGGACCCAGGACATGGAATGCATTAAAGAGGCCCACACACATTATCTTCCTTAATCCTCCTGCCATTCCTGGGAGGTAGGAGAAAGGCATCAGCATTCTCTCTTACAGAAGCAGCCCTACTGAGTCTAACCCACTGCCTTTCCTTCATGCCTCAATGAAGCCACTGAGTTGGTGGCTTTGTGGTTCTCCTGGGGGTTAGGAGCAAAGATTCAGTGAGCCCACCTTCTGGAAAAGGGCTTGAGGTAAGGCCATCCCAAGCCCAGAACTGGGCCTGGGAAGCCTCTGGAACTAGAGACAGTAATGTTACCCAGCAACTATGCATCTGGTGCTTCAGCCCCTCTCTCGTGGGACCCCAGTCACCTGGCTCATGGCATCTCTGCTTCTTTCCATAGAACTGCCCTGGCTCCTCTTTCTTAGATGGATCTCAAACCTAAATCCCAAAGAGAGTCAAAATAATTGGCTTAACTCTTCACCAACAGCCCATTAGGCACAGCCTTTCACACCAGGCACCCCACCCCCCAACTCCATCAAAGACAGCCTCACCCTACCTCCTTAATCAGTGGCCCATGGGGAGTAAACTTTCAACCACAAGGGAATATAGGGCATGGAGAGTACCACAGTTGGTTAGAAGACACACGTATAACATGACAGTGATGCTACTGATGATGATGATGACAATGGGATAGGTACCATTTACTGAGTACAAAGTGTGTGCCTATCAACACACCAAGCCTTTTACATACATGTTCTATAAAGCTTGTAAGTTGGGTATGTTCTTGTTTTAGTTTCCTGGCTGCTACAACAAATACCATGCAATGGGATGGCTTAAACAATGGGAATTTACTGACTCATGGTTTTGAAGCTAAGAGAACTCCAAGATCAGGCAGTAGTACAGAATTCAAACAACTTCTCCAGCCATTTCACCATGTTAAAATGTACTGTTCAGTAGCATGACTGCTGGCACCTTTTCTTGACTGAAATGACCAAAGGGACAATCCTAGTATCTTCAACCTTCCCTGGCCCAACACTGAAAGTGAAAAATGGAGGTAACTAGGATCTGATTTCTCTTTTTATTCTTGCAACCCTGCATTGCATCATGGGGCTAAAAGCCAGTTTGGGTAAAGATGTGGCCCTTGGATACTCAATGCCTTTCCTACTGCAACTTGGCACTCTGGGTTCTTATTTCAGCTCAAGCCCTCTTGCTCACAGAAGGTTCAGGCCTTCTGTGATGTAATTTGAACAGTCAGCTCCCCCATCTCTCCTCCAATCATCTCTCTATCATTCCTTCTTGAGAGATCCATCTGGTTGAGTTTTAAAGGTTGTCTGGTCATTTGGAGTTCCCTTATCACAGGGTGCATGACTCACTTAATGGGCAATTCTTTGGGCTTTTATCAGCCAAAACTTTTGGGGGAAAGGTGATGGTTGTCTAGACAGTGATAGGGAAGCATTTCACCAAATGTCCTCATTGTGCCATCAAGAATGCACAATCATTTGTATTTGTATACAAAATAAAGGAAGAAGCTTACCCAGGGACTTCTTCCAAAGCTCCTAAGATAAGAATTCTGAATCACAACTCATTTCCCATGCTCCCACCCCCATGTTTCCCAGACTTGCCTGATAAGAAGAATGACCTGGGACACCTGGCAAAAATGCAGTCCTGGGCTTCCACAGGACCTACCTAATCTGAATTTCTAGCCAGGGGCCCAGGGATCTGTATTTTTATCATGCTGTGGATGATTTGTATTTTTAGTCAAATTTGGAACACACTGTCTGATTCTGAAATCACCAATTTCAAAATCATTGAAAATAAAATCCTTTGTAATACCCTACTGGGATTTAAGTATGAAAGCAGGCATGGACACTGTTTTGGTTTCCTTGGCTGCTCAAGCAAACATCATGCAATGAGTCAGCTTAAAGTCCTAAGATAGAAATTTATTTGCTCAAGGTTTTGAGGCTGAAAGAAAGAAAGTCCAAATCAAGGTATCATCAAGGCAATGCTTTCTTCTGGACGACTGTTACATTCTGGGGCTGGCTACAGGTGATCCTAGGGTCCTTAGCTTGTCACATGGCAAGGCCCGTGGTGGTGTCTCCTGGTCTCTCCCTTCCCTTCTGGGTTCAGCTTCTTGGCCTGTGGCTTTCTCTCTGTCTGAATTTCATTCTCTTATAAAGAACTCCAGTAATAGGATTAAGACCCATCCTGATTGAGGTGGGCCACACCTCATCAAAAGTTCCTACTTACAATGGGTTCACACCCACAGGAATGGATTAAGTTTAAGAACATGTTTTTCTGGGCTTCATACAGCTTGAAATCACCACAGACACCAAGAAACTGCATGACCTTGAACAGGCCTCTTCCTCTTCTTGGTGCTTACCTCAGTATTCTTCTCAGGAAAATAGTATTTCACTAGGTCACTGGATAATGCAGTCTACGATTTGCATTTGCCAGCCTGGGCTGTGAAAACTAAAATCTAAATCCCAAAGGGAATAAAAGTAATTGGCTTAACTCCCATTTTCCACAAATTTTTGAAATATTTTTTTTAAATCACTTTAAGTTTCAAGAAGAGTTACCAGGGCAGGAGAGATCTAAAGGTTCAAAGTCCCTGTGTATGCCAAAATTAACATCTGTGAAAAGACCTGGCATAGGGCCTGACCCTCAGAACTTCCAGAAAGTCTTAGCCTCCTTCCCCTACCTGGTTCACGCCAACCATGATGTCAAAGAGATATCACTACAGAGCCCGCCACATGCAGCTGGAGTGCCACTCTCTAGAATTCACCATCACACAGGACCACCAACTACATGTGCACAACATTCTCCGATAGCAGGAGTTCATCTCCAAAGCCCAGGCTCTTTCCATCACAGTGTGGTCCTCTAAATGGGGCTGTCACTCACTCCACCCCAACCCAAATGTGGTCCCTTTGCTTCCATCTTCCATTTCTGGCAGGGCCATCAGGCTGGGCAGATCTCACCCATAGGGTGGAACTTGAGAGAGAGCTAGGGCAATCCTGATACGAGTATCAACAATCCATATAACTTTTAAGCTTTGATTTGCTCTGAGGGAAACCCTCTTCTTGCTCTACTGATGGATAAACTTTAAAGAAAACAACAAGCATGGCTCTTTTATTTTGTTTTTTATTTTTTTATTTTTGGAGAATCAAATGATCAATTTTATTTGGAAGGTAAGGGGCATCAAATAGCTAAACCATCTTAAAAAAGAATGAAGCAGGAGGTATCACTCTTCCTGACTTTAAAGCATATTATAAAGCCACAGTGGTCAAAATGGCATGGTACTGGCACAAAGATAGACATATTGATCAATGGAATTGAGTTGTTAACTCAGAACTAGACCATCTGATCTATAGTCAATTGATTTTTTAAATGCAATTTTATTGACATATATTCACACACATATAATCCATCCAAAGTATATAACCAGGGGCTCACATTGCAAACATATAGTTGTGCATTCATCACCACAATCAATTTTAGAACATTTTCATTACTCCAAAATAATGAAAAAAATAAAAATAAAGAAGAATATCAAAACCATCCCATACCTTTCATCAACCCTAATATATATATATATATATATATATGTATGTATGTGTGTGTGTGTGTGTATACATATATATATATATATATACATATATATACACACCTTTATATTTTATTATTCATCTCCCTATACACTGGTTACAGGGAGTGTGAGTCACAAGGTTTTCACAATTACATGGTCACATGATAAAAGTGATATAGTTCTACAATTACCATCAAGAATCAAGTCTACTGGATGACAGTTCAGCGGATTCAGATTTTTCCTTCTAGCTATTCCAAGACACTAATAACTAAAAAGGGATATCTATAAAATGCATAAAAATAACCTTATAGTGACATCTCAACTCTATTTGAAATCTCTCAGCCACTAAAACCTTATTTTGTTTCATTTCCCTTCCCCCTTTTGATCCAAGAAGGCTTTCTCAATCCCACGATGCCAGGGCCAGGCTCATCCCTGGGAGTTATGTCCCCCATTGCCAGGGAGATTTACATCCCTGGGAGTCACATCCCATGTAGAGGGGAGGGCAGTGAGTTTATTTGCAGAGTTGGCTGAAGATGTCTTCTGCCCACACTGGTCCAACTCAGACTGGCCTCAAGTCTCGCAAGGCTTTGTTTCTTGAGTCTCCTATGGTCTCAGTGGCCTGTTTCTGCCCAAGTCAGAGTGCAGTTACCAAGATGCTCTGGTTTTCCTCCAAATCATTCACCTCTCACCACAGCATTCCATTTCACAGCAGCTCACCAAAAAATCTCTTCTACAGAGTCACACCTGGGCTGGAAAACTTGGAACGAGTGACCAATTGCAGGGTGCAGGCTGAGGAGGGCTCACAGGCATTGCAGCCAGAGAGGATGCTGGGCTGGGAGAGGGGGCATCAGGGGCCTGGAGTAGGGTCTCCAGAGATGCACCCCTTCACTGTTGGGCCTCACATCTTTTATTTTTGAGGTACTTCCCTCAGAGAAATGAAATCATTTGTCAAAACCATTTAACCTGTATGCTTCTGTTCTGATAAGAACCCTTTAAATGACAGCACTGCTGATTGTCGGTGATGTTTTTTGAGCAAACATTCTGGCATGTGGATGAATGCCAAACAAAGGTCAAACAACTCATTGGGGAAGTTAAATCTCCTGTCCTCAGATTTCACCAGAAGCTTAAAAGAAAGTAAATCTTGATTTTAGGTCTCAGTTGCTGTCTTCTTTTGCAATGAGCAAATGCTTTTCCCCTGGATAGTGTATAAGTTAAGGTTCTACCAGAGAAACAGAGCCAGTAGGATATATATATATATATATATATATAGATGCATATGGACACATATATGTATACATGTATATATGTATGTGTGGATGTAAATAGATTAGACATAGAGATAGAGATAGAGAGAGAGAGAGAGAGATTTATTACAATACATTAGGTTACATGATTGTGGGCGCCAGCAAGTTTGAAATCTGTAGGTCAGGCCAGCAGTCTGGAATTTCTCAGGCAGAAGCTGAAGCTGCAGTCCACAGTCAGAATTTTCTTCTTCCTCTGGGAAATCTCAGTTTTGCTCTTAAGGCCTTTCAATTGGTTGGATGAGGCCCACCTAGATTATTGAGGATAATCTCCTTTACTTAAAGTCAACTGAATATAGATGCTAATCACATCTACAAAATACCTGCACAGCAACATCTAGATTAGTGTGTGATTGAATAACTGAGGACTATAACCTTGCCAAGTTGACACAGAAAACTAACCATCACAGCCAGTATTAGGCAGTTGGTATTTCGTTGGAAGTGGGTAACTTAGTCCTGCAACCCATGTATGCAGAGGAGAACAGTTACTTTAGAAACTCCAAAGCAGTAGATAATTCCCCAAATGGGTATATTTGGTTTTGAAATATATCGTTATTTTATTGGAAATATTTTATTTCCCAATTCTGTTTGCCATTGGCCAATATAATTGTGGGTTTGCACTTGGCCAGCACACACCAAACAGAAGTAGATGGAGGCCCCATTCTGTGAGTGGGACCTTGGGGAGCAGTTGCCTCCACCATTGTGTTGGCTTGAATATATTATGTCCCTCCAAAAGCCATATTCTTGAATGCAATCTTGTGACAGCAGACAATAATCTTTTGATTGAGTGTTTCCATGGAAATGTGACTCAATCAACTGTGGGCTAGATCTTTGATTGAATTATCTCCATGGAGATATGGACCCCGCCCATTCAGGGTGGTCTTAACTAAATCACTGGAGTCCTACAAGAAAGAGACATTTTGGAGAAGGTCATTGAAAGCTGATGCTTGGAGACGCAGACAGAAGAACATTTGGAGATGCTAAGCTAAGAGGTGCTAGCTCAGAGTTTGCTCTGGAGAAACTGAGAGGACCCCCAGATGGTTAAATGCAGAGGAGCTGAAAAGGCTAAGAGAGACAAGCCCACTGACATTTTGGAGAAAGCTATTTTAAAATACAACTTGGGAACAGCAGACACCAGCCATGTGCCTTCCCAGCTGACAGAGGTGTTCCGGATGCCATCAGCATTTCTTCAATGAAGGGATCCTCTTGTTGATGTCTTAGTTTGGACACTTTTATGGCCTTAAGACTGTAACTCTGTAACCAAATAAACCCCCTTTATAAAAGCCAATCCATTTCTGGTATTTTTCATAATGACAGCATTAGCAAATCAAAACAACCA
This sequence comes from Choloepus didactylus, assembly GCF_015220235.1. NCBI lineage: Eukaryota > Metazoa > Chordata > Mammalia > Pilosa > Megalonychidae > Choloepus > Choloepus didactylus. The sequence continues at coordinate 45,828,510 of NC_051334.1, read as the reverse complement.
TAAAGGAGGAGGTGGTACAAGATGGTCTCTAAAGGCTTTTCCAGTTATAGTTCAAGAGGTGACCCAGAACCTTCTTGGCAAATATATCAGTTATCTCCTGCTATGTAAAAACCACTTCAAAATTCAGTGGCTTAAAACAGCAATGGTAATTTATTTTACTTAGCAATCTGTAGCTTGGTCAGGACTTAGTGGGGAAAGCTCTTCTCTGCTTCACTTGTCATAAGCTGGGGTGGTTCAATAGCGCTTCCGAGATGGATCAATCAAATGGCTGGCAAGTTGGTGCTGATTGTCAGCTAGGGCCCCCTCAGCTGGGGCCGGGGCTGGGGACCTTGGTTCCTCTCCATATGGGCCTCTTCATGTGGCCTTGGCTTCCTTAGAGCATGGTGGCTGGGTACAAGAAAAAGCATCCTAAGAGAGAGCCAGGGAGAAGCTGTATCACCTTTTATGACCTAGCCTCAGAAGTTACACAGTATTACTTCTGTAGCATTCTATTCACTGGAAGTGAGTCATCAAAGGCAGTCCATATTCTAGGGGAGGGGACTGAGATGTCACTCATTGATAGGAGGAGAGCCAAAGAGTTTGCAAACATGTTTTAAAACCACCTCACAAATGATACCTCTATTGTCCACCTTCATGTTGGGCACTATCTCTGACTCCTCCTTCCTCATCCTTCCCCCTCCCCATTGCCCCTGAGACTTGTAGACTCTGACTCCAAAAAACATCTCAAATCTTTTCATTCTCTCATCTCACATCTGGACCATTGCATCTTCCTAACTGACATTCCTCCCTCCACTCTTTTCTCTTGTGACATTTAGGATTAGATTCAATTGCTTGTGACAAAAAATCCAAATAACAGTGGCTTAAATAAGATCAAAATATGTTTGCCTTTCACATAAAAGAAATTGATACATAAGCTTTCCAGGGCTGACACGGTGGCTCTGTGATGGTCAGGAATTCAGGCTACTTTCACTTTGCTGCTCCACAACCCTTAGCATGTCATGCTTCAAGATGGTTGCCCAAGGACCGCCATCACTTCTCCATTCCAGCCAGGAAGGAAGAACAGGTGAAGAAGAATATACCCTCTCTCTTTAAGGACCCTTCCCAGAAATGTCTGCTATATATATTGACCCTAACCTTAACCCTAACCCTAGTCACACTACCACACCTAGCTATAAGGAAAGTTGGGAATGAAATCTTTATTCTGGACAGCCATGTGCCTGGTTAATATCCAGGGGTCAGTATCTGACAGTCTTAGCCACACTGCCCAGAATCTATTCGATACCTTGCACTCAAAATAATTTTCCAAAAATGTGTATCTGAGCTTGTTACTCCCCTGCTTCAAACCTTCAATGGTTCCTCATCCCTTCTGGATAAAATAAAAATTCCTTAGAATGACTTCAATGTTTGTCCTATCTGGGCCTCCTCTCTGTCTACTCTCACTAGTGACACTCTGAATTCAAGGAGTACTGACCTACTTGTAATTTCCAGCATATTTCCTCACATCTTGAGGTTTCTGCATATACTGTTCCTTCTGCATAAAATACTTTTCCATTCTCTTTGAAGATTCATGCTACTCATGCTTCAGGCCTCAGATTAGACTTCACTGTCTTCCAAGAAGCCTTTTAGAAACTTGCAAAGATGTCTTCATTTCTTTTAAGATCAGAAGAAGAAAATAACTTTCAGGTTCAAGAAAATGATCTAATAAATGTATTTATATTTATTCCAAGGCAATTGTAAAATATAACTATCAATTTTCTCTAATGGAGGAAATGGGCCATGAAGACAAAGTACTTAGGATCCCCCCAAAAGTTATAATATGACTCTGCTCCTGTGGGCAGATCCCTGCCTTCACTCCACATTGTGACTGCTGGGCACTCAATCTCTCCTACCGGACAGGTGCTCCTGGAGGGCAGGGACTGTTTTGTTCCTCTTTGCATCTGCAGCACCCAGAATACAGCCCAGTTCTTGGTAGATGCTCTGGAAACTTTGGTGGAGTGAATGAACGAATGGATGCCTGTTTTAGTTTGCTAAAGCTGCTGAAATGCAATATACCAGAAATGGGCTGGCTTTTAACAATGGGAATTTATTAGTTTACGAACTTAGAGTTCTGAGGCCATGAAAATGTCCAAATCAAGGCATCATCAAGATGATACCTTCTTCCTGAAGACAGGCTGCTGGCAATCCTGGACTCCTCTGTCACATGCCAAGGCACATGACAGCATCTGCTAGTCTCTCCCTTCTCTCCTGGGTTTCGTGGCTTCCAGCTTCTGCCTCCTGTGGCTTCCTTTCTGTTTCTGTGGCTTTCTCTCTCAGCTTTTGTGACTTTTTTTCTGTGTCATTCTTTATCTGTCTGAATTTCATTCTCTTATAAAGGTCTCCAGTAAAAGGATTAAGACCCACTCTGAATGACATGGATCACATGTTAAGATCCTACTCACCAAAAGATCCTACTTACAATAGGTCCACACCCAGAGGAATGGATTAGCTTTAAGAAAATATTTTTCTGGAGTCCATAAAGCCTCCACATCATCACAGTGCCCTCATCTCAGCAACTGTGGTATCATGTGATATGATCATCTCATTCCCAGTAAAGATAAAGGGTGCAGGTTCTACGTGCTCCACTACCTCTCACCTGGTATACTGTCTTTGTACAAATTCTAAGTACGTGTGACCTTTGGCAACTCAATCTCTCTAAGTCTCAGTATTGCCATCTGCAATATGGGAGTAATAATTGTACCTACCTCATTAGGTTCTTATAAGAGGGAAACGAATGAATACTTTGTACCCATGAGGAGCTTAGAACAATTCCTGTTGTATAAGTAGTCAGTAATTATTACTATTATTGTTGCTGTTTTTGTTGCCAGTTAATGTCCTACCTCCCCCAAAGATATTTTCATTTAAGAGTTGGCTATAGAAGAAGGGAGTATTACTTACCATTCCCCACCAATGATCATCTCGAATGGCTCAGATTGAGATAGAGCAAGACCATCAGAAGCCAGGAGATCTTCCCATGGCCTCTAAAATCATTTTCTGTGGTCTCTACCTGCATAGCTTATGGGGTAGAGGTGGGGTGGGATCTATTACAGGCATGGATATCAGGGTCTAACCAATTGGGTTCAAAATCCTGCATCTGACCCTTCTATCCCTTGCCTACACTCTTCAAACTTCCGATTCCTCATCTGCATAATGAGGCTTAAATAGCATCTACCTTGTGGGGTGCTTAGGAGGGTTAAATGGGCATGTGAAATACCCTGTGCACTGCTTGGCACCTGGTGGGTTAGTCCCCTCTTTTCCCATCTGTAAACAGTTCCAAAGGACTGAGCACACATGAATCGGACATGCATGGACTTAGAAGTGCAAGTATGGATGTTCTTTAATTTTCTCCCTCTGAACTGGGTTCCTGTGCTCCCATTCCTCTCAAGCATCCCTAGCCACATCTCATCATACCCAATCACTTCAGAATCCCAACCAGTTTCAATCACTACCTCCCTGGGGAGTCCAGGGGCTCCTCCAGTGCCCAGGCCATGGTGGTTTGACAGACATCCACACTGACCTCTGCCCATGTGTTCTAGTCTTCATCCAAGGACAGGAGCACATTCTGCCCATGGCCATGGCCCAGCTGTGGCTCCATCATTGTGTGACCAATAGTCTCAGTTTCCCTGTTTTAACACCAAAAGTCCCATGTCCCAGGACACTCCTCAGTCCCCTCAGGAATGGCTGGTCATCCTACCCTGTGGTCCTCTCCATGACATTGTTATGGCTTAAAAGTGAGTCCTTGCCTGATGTGCACAGAGTCAATTAGTAGACACCAGGATTTTGAGAAGAGAAAAAGTTTATTTAGCAGAAGCCAGACTCATGGAGACAGGAGGAGAACAGTAGTCAAATCTGTCTCCCAGAACTGGAGAAACTTTCAATGTTTTACAGCATTCAAAAAAAGGCAGGAAGGCTTAGGATAATGAGCAAGGTGGTTTGAGACGATGAGGTTAGAGATAGTCTAATCACTGAACATGCACAGATTGATTACATGCTTAGTTTACTTGAATTTTAAAGTTTAGGCTACTTAACATGTCAGGCAGGCCAACTCTGATTAGAATTGCCTTGTGCTGGCAAGATAACTTAGGAATTAGGGTGGTCAGTTCTGGACTGACTTGCGTTAATTAGTATTCTGATTTGCCAAAGCTGCCATTATGCAAAATACCACAAATGGATTGGCTTTTATTTTTATTTTTTGTGTGTGTGAAATATTTAATCCTAAGAACAGTGGACATTTTATTGGAATTTGAGAACTTGGTTTATTGAAAGACAAGTTGAGGAAGATATCTGTAAAAGAAAAAAAAGCCAACAGAGCATGAAAGTTCTTAAGTTAACAAATTTACCCCTTTTTTTCCTTTGAGATTGGAATCTTAGCAGTGATAAAAGCAGAGTGAGGATTATAAGTGGTAATGCATGCTGTTTTTTTTGTTTTGTTTTGGTTTGGTTTTTTTTGGGTCTGATGGTTTTTTTTTTTATTTTTTTATTTTGAAATAAATTCAAAGTTATAGGAACAGTTGCAAAAACAATACTAACCCCATACACAGAATTCCATCATACCCTGACCCCCCTCTCCCAATAGCTCAATCCACCAACTTTAACATGCTGTCACATCGCTATTTCTTTCCCTCCCTATCTATCGTCCATCATCTATTGCTCTGTCTTCTGAACATATGAGAGCTAGCTGCACACATCCTTGAACATACACTATAATTCACGTATACACTTCCATGAACAAGAACATTCTTTCATGCATGGATTGGCTTTTATAAAGGGGATTTTTTAGGTTACAAATTTACAGTTCTAAGGCCACAAAAGTGTCCAAACTAAGACATCACTGAAGAGTGGTCAAAGGTGTCCAGAACACCTCTGTCAGTTGGGAAGGCATGTAGCTGGTGTCTGCTGTCCCAGGATGCATTTCAAAATTGCATTCTCCAAAATGTCTCCAGGCTTCTGTCTCTCTTAGCTTCTCTCAGCTTTTTGCTTGGTTCTCCCAGGGTGTTTCTCTCTCTGCATCTGGGAGTCCTCTCCTAGCTTTTCCAGGGTAAACTCTGGGCTTCATCTCTTAGCTGAGCATTTCCAAATGTCCTTCTGTCTGCATCTCCAAGCTTCTGTGTTTATGTCAGCTCTCAGCATCTCCTGGGGGCAAACTCTGGATTACATATCTTAGCTTCTCTCCAAAATGTCTCTCTGAGCTTCTCTGAGCTCCTTCTCTCCATGAGCTTTCTTAAAGGACTCCAGTGATCTAATTAAGACCCACCCAGAATGGGCAAGGGTCACACCTCCATGGAAATGATCTAATGAAAAGTCTTACCCACATTTGGATCAGTCACATCTCCATAGAAACATTCAATCAAAGGTCCCACCCCACAAGACTGTATTAAAAGATCATGGCTCTTCTGAGGTCCATAACATCTTCAAACCTGCACGCTCCGTCTCCAATCCTGGCTTGTACTGAAATGGCTGGCTGATTCCAGGTTTTGTTAATTCCTCATGTGGCGCACTATCCTCTGGGTTCTCACTTTCTGGAAGCCCAGAATTTTCTAGGCCATCGATTTCTGGTTTCCTTGTACCCAAGAGTTCAGTTCTCAGCTTATCTCTTTCTTCTCGCAATTTACTATAAGCTGCAAGGAAAAGCCAGGCTGCATTTTCCATATTTAGTTTGGAGGTCTCTTCAGCTAAGTATCTCAGCTTGTCACTTTCAAATTCTGTCTTCCATCCAAAACCAGGACTCACTTTTGCCAAATTCTCTGCCACTTTAAAACACGGATTGCCTTTCTTCCAGTTGGCAATGGCACATTCATCATTTCTGTCTAAGGCTTCATCAGAAGTATCTTTAGAATCCATATTTCTACCAACAGTCTCTTCAAAACAGTCTAGGCCTTTTCTATCAAGCTCCTCACAATTCTCCCAGAATCTTCCCCTTATCCATTTTAAAAAGCTGTTCCAACATGTTTGGCATTTGTAAATTCAGCAGCATCCCACTTCTCTGGTACCAAAATCTGTTCTGGTTTGCTACAGCTGCCATTATGCAAAATACCAGAAATGAAGTGGCTTTTATAAAGGGGTTTTTTAGGTTACAAATTTACAGTTCTAAGGCCACAAAAGTGTCCAAACTAAGGCATCAACAAGAGGATACCTTCACTGAAGAAAGGCCAATGGTGTGCAGAACACTTCTATCCACTGGGAAGGCAAGTGGCTGATGTCTGCTGGTCCTTTGCTCGAGGGTTCTGGTTTCAAAATGGCTTTCTCCAAAATGTCCCCTGGCTTCTGTCTCTCTTAGCTTCTCTTTCTCAGCTCCTGTGCATCCTTGCTTGTTCTCCCAGGGTTTTTCTCTCTCAGCATCTGAGGGTCCTCTCTTAGCTTCTCTGGGGCAAACTCTGGGCTTCATCTTTTAGCTTAGCATCTCCAAATGTCTTTCTGTCTGCATCTCCAAGCATCTGGGTCTGTTTTGGCTCATAGCTTCTCCCAGGGGCAAACTCTGGATTACATATCTTAGCTTCTTCCAAAATGTCTCTCTCAGCTTCTCTGAGCTCCTTCTCTCCATGAGCTCTCTTAAAGGACTCCAGTAAACTAATTGAGATCCACTCTGAATGGGCAGGTTTATATCTCCATGGAAATAATTGAATCAAAAGTCTCACCCACAGTTGGGTGGGTCACATCTCCATGGAAACAACCTAATCAGAAGTTCCCACCTACAATAAGTCTGCATCCAGAAGACTGGATTAAGAGAACATGGCCTTTCCTGGGGTACATAACAGTTTCAAACTGGCACAATTAACAATGGGGCTACGTGCAAGGGCACCTGACTTCAGGGTGCTAAACAATATAAGGGGATACAAATGAGCCAGTCATGTGTTGTCTTGTTACTGTCCAGTTACAGGGTAAAGATTATGCCATTTCAAAACTTAGCATCAGCACTAAAGAAACAAGGCATCTGGGTTACAGTTCAGCGAGTTGCAATAGTTACCGATATTTGCTTCTGGCTACATTACAATATATCAGAAAGTTAGAAAGTATTTGGATAATGATTCAGTAACTATATTTGTTAGCACTCTGTTACAACTTCTCCAACCTCTAGGCTCCAACCTCAAGGCCACCAGAGGTCCTTCCACCCTCTTGGGCCCCTGCTGGGGGCCCCAGGGCTCCAAGCTGCTGACCCTGCACCCTGCTGGGGTGCACAGGGCCCTGGGGCCTTACACCCCTGCCCCAACAGCTGACTCAGCCAGAGCCTCCACTAGGCAGGTACCCTGCAAATGCACAGCTTACAGACACACTTATGTCCTGGATCATTCAGTCTTTGATTTTGATCTCAAAGCCAAGCTCTTGGAACTTGAAAATCCTCTTCTCACTCACAAAGCCTGACTCTCGCAAAAAAAAATTTGGTTGACTATCACCACTATGCTCTCTGCTGGAAGTTTGAAAAATTTTTAATTTAATAACAGCAGCAAGCCAGGTGAAATCACTGCCCTCCCCCCTATGTGGGATCTGACACCCAGGGGAGTAAATCTCCCTGGCAACGCAGGATGTGACTCCCGGGGAGGAATGTAGACCCGGCATCGTGGGATGGAGAACATCTTCTTGACCAAAAAGGGAATGTGAATGGAAATAAGCTTCAGTGGCAGAGAGATTCCAAAAGAAGCCGAGAGGTCACTCTGGTGGGCACTCTTACGCACAATATAGACAACCCTTTTTAGGTTCTAATGAATTGAAATAGCTAGCAGTAAATACCTGAAACTATCAAACCACAACCCAGAACCCTTGAATCTTGAAGATGATTGTATAAAAATGTAGGTTATGAGGGGTGACAATGTGATTGGGGAAAGCCATGTGGACCACTCTCCCCTTTGTTCAGTGTATAGATGGATGAGTAGAAAAAAGGGGGCAAAAAAAAAAGCACCCAGTGTTCTTTTTTACTTCAATTGTTCTTTTTCACTTTAATTTTTATTCTTATTACTTTTGTGTGGTAATGAAAATGTTCAAAAATTAATTTTGGTGATGAACACACAACTATATAATGGTATTATAAGCAATTGAATGTACGCTTTGTATGACTGCATGGTATGTGAATATATCTCAATAAAATTGAATTAAAAAAAATAACAGCAGCCAGCATTTGCTGTGTGCCTACTACTAACAAATGCTGTTTTAGGTATTTACATCTATTAACTTAGTTGATCCTCATGATCTCTTAAGGCGCTATTACTGTCCTCCTCACTTTACAGACTATAACCCAAGGTCCAGAGAGACTAAGTAACTTATCCAAGCTCACACAGTGGTAGGTGTGGAAGCCAGGTTGAATCCTGGAACACTGACCCCTGGGGCCCTGGTCTTAACTGAGTTTCCTTTCCCTTATTAATTAGCAGGTCCACTGTCATTTTTTGTTCAGTGCAATGAGAAAGGTGTAGGAGAGGACTAGAAAGGCATGCAAAATAAGCGTAGGTAAGGCCTTATCACCAAATTTTAGCCCCCATATAAAGCCGCCCAAATAAAGATGTTCATGTGTGGCATGTAATCATGGCAATATTGTAGTGAAGTGGTAGAAAGGATCGAAAGGGCTGATCAAAGGCGGGCGATCTGATGAATTCAGCCTGAGATCAGCCCTCTTTCCAAGGGCAGCGTGGGAATATGATGGTGGGTGGAGAGGCAGGTGCTCCAAGCTCCCGCTGCCTGCTGGGGATGAGGGTGAGGAGGGCCCTCGGGAAGAAGAGAAGGCCTGTCCCCTTCTGCCCCCTGGGGGGTCCCCCATCCACCTGCCCCATGTCTTCCTCCTCCCAGGCCTCCAGAGCACCCTGTCCGGCCCTCCAGTGGCACTCAGCCCTACCCCATAACCCCGACCGTCTTCCCCACTTTCAGGGCCTGCCCATCACCCCCTTAGCCTCCCCGCTTCCACCCTCACTCAGCACCCTTGTCCCCCTCCTGGGGGTCTCTCCCACATCTCCACAGGGCCTGCCCAGCCCCTTTCTGCGCTGCCCGTCACAGCGACTCCTGGACCGCGTGGTCCGGCGCTATGCTGAGGTGGCTGATGCCGGCAGCATCTTCATGGACCACTTCACGGACCGTGACAAGCTGCGCCTGCTCTACACACTGGCGCTCAACGCACACCCCATCCTCCTACAGGTACGCAGCGACCCCTCCGTCCCAGGCCCAGGAAAGCGCCTCCTGGGAGAAAGCCAACTCTGCTGCGTGACAGGGACTGCAGGAGCACAAATTCGGGGAGCACTTCCTAAGGTTCTGAGGGGCAGGCCCTGGATTGAGCTCTCTCTCCATTTTACTGCAGGCCTTGGGGCCACCAGCCCATAACAGTACCTTGGTGGCCTTCAGTAAATATCTGTTGGTTTCTACAGTGTGAAAGTGCTGTGATTGCTGTAGAGGAAAGAGGTGTAGGAGCTCAGGGCAGGGTGGGCTGAGGGAGTTGGGGTGGGTGAGGGGGAACAGGAGCCACCTTAACTGCCTGAGGCAGCCCTGAGGGACTTTTTGAGGGAGTGCAACTGTGACCTGTGTCTCAAAGATCGGTTAAGATTTGAGCAAGCTCAGGAGGTGGGGAAATGAGCCAAAGAACTCCTACCCAAACACCCACCCCCACAACATGTGCCCTGCAGCTCTTCTTGGAAAAGAGAAAAAAATGGAAGTAACCTAAATGTCCCTCCATAGAGAAATGGCCAAATAAATGAGAATGTGTGAGAGTCTGGTGATGCTGCCTTCATACAGCTTCCAGTCCAGTGGTAGAGACAGATACTTAAGAAATAAGCATCCATCAAACAATCTCAGGTTCTTTCAAGTCAGTGGTTTCTTTGTGAGTTATTCCAGTGGCTTATTTTAGAACATGCGGAGTCTAATCATGCCAATTACTCCTAGACCCCAAGGGTCAGGACACAGGGTTCATATAATGGGCACAAAGGAAAAGTGAAAGTTGGAGGGAGAAACAGGAAGAAGAGGAGGGCTAGAGAGAAGAGGAGGAAGGAAGAGGTGGAAAGGGAGGAAGGAGAGAGGGGGGAGGAAGAGGAGAAGGAAACCACAGCAAGGACAGTTAATAAATATAGGCAAATGGATGGCTGCTGAATATGCAATAATAGCTCTTTTGTATTGATCGCCTGCTACCTGCCGGATAAGAAAACTGGGGCCCAGAAATGTTAAGTGACTTGGCCAAAGTCACTTAGCGGGTGCCAGAGATAAAACTCAACCCCAGAGCTGTCTAACTTCAGAGTCCATATTCTTTCCTCTAATACCTGCCTAATAAAAATTGGCATTTTAAATACTAGAGGAGGAAAAGGAATTGCTGGTTGTCCTGCACTCAGAGGGCTTTGCTTCTATGAGTCTAACCTTGACGGCAGCGGCAGACACTGGCTACTTCCAGCCCTAGTTCCTGAGAAGCCTGGGCTGGGGACCACAGGGCTCCTTCCATTCAGCCACTGACCCGGGGATGGCTCTGTGGCTGCATATTTTGGCATTTCCAGTAGGCCCAGGACCCCCCTTCAAGGCACAGAGTGAAAAAGTTCCCTGTTGGGCCAGGTATTCATGAACGTGGTGGGGAAGGGAGGGTGAATTAAAATGGGCAGAAGGCCACAGAAAATCATCAGCGAGGATGATGACTTATCTTTTTAAAGAAGGAAAAGCAAGGAAAAAAAGTGCCAAGTATTGATAGTCTCTGTCATTTCCCCCATAGTTGAAAGAAACACCATTCTAGATACAGCTGCTTCAATAAATAGTCAAAAAAATAAAAAAAAAGCCAGCCAGAATTCCCTCCCCACTTCTTCATCTCACAATTCCATATGTTTGGAGCTATTACAAGGAGACAGAGGACACAGGCTGTCCAGAAGGTTCCAGTCAGTTGGGGAGCACCCATGAGTATCTAATTACCCCAGCCAGGCAGATTTGCACAGGGCTAGGAATTGAGGAGAGGAGACTTCAGGCTTGTTCACTGTCCCCAAAACTTGAATGATCCAAAAGCCACCTTCATGATTTTTGCCCTATCCTAGAATCACCTGTATTGTTATTTTGAAACTATTTTTCTTTAGCTCAGCCTTGAGTTGGACTGCTTTTTTTTTTTCATAGCCTTTTCCTTAGGCAGTTATCTGTGAAATCTCAAAATACTAGTCATTAAGGCATATTAAGAGTCGGAGAAATTCTTGAAACCCAATCTAAGGCATAGAAATTAGAGCCTCCTTTTCTAAATCTTTCCATCAACAATCGAACAAAAAACTGGAAGGGGGGGTGGCTGGGTGAGGAGGGACCAGGGTATTGTGGTGTTCCAAGAGGCCTCAAACGGGGTGAGAGACACTTTGCTAATATGTTTTGAGTCAGAGGATGCCTGAACAAGGCTGATCTTCCTGTATGCACCTGGTGAGAGGCAAAGACAGAGCTCTCTACTTGAGTTCTTCCTCCCTGATCGAATGCCTCCTGCTTCCGGCTTGCCAGATCTTCCCTGAGGCCGAGGGATGGCCGCTGCCCAAGTACCTGGGTTCCTGTGGCAGATTGCTTGTCAGCACTAGCACCAGACCGCTGCAGGAATTCCACGATGCTCCCCCAGACCAGGCCGCCGACCTTGCCTACCAGCTGCTTGAGGTCCTGGAGTCTCTGCGGAACAACGATTTGAACTACTTCTTCTACTTCAACCACGTAGATGCGGGCATGTTTGGCGTCTTTAACAATGGGCATCTGTTCATCCGAGATGCCAGCACACTAGGAGTCATTGACAAGCAAGAAGGTACCTAGCCTGGGCCTGGATGAGTGACTGGTAGAGGAGACGCAGCTAGGGAGGGGGTGGCCAGGAGCTGTGCCATTGGGCCTTCCCAGTCTCCATTTATCACAGAGAGGGCCACCCAAATTTGGGGGGTGTTAGCTGCCATGTAAAGTGTCCTTCTCCCCTATTTTGAGTCTCAGTTCCAAAGGAACTCCGGCTCCAAAGGAGAACTGCAATTGACCCTGCCCGTAGGGGCGTTTTGCATCATGGCATGGCCCCTGCTGCGCGTATGGCCCGGGGACCTGGCTCTGCCCCTCCTCAAACACACAACTCACAGGTCCTTCTCCTCCACCCAACCTTTCTCATCAGATGCTTTTAGCCTTTATCTAAAATTTAAATATCTGGCTGATTCATTTTGCAATCCATTTTGGCACATTTGCTTTTTTTTTTATAAAGTTTTCAAAGTATAAAGCACAGAACCAAATGAGGTGTATGCGTGAATCATATTTCTCGCTATGGGCGAAAGTTCGTCCAGCGTTTCAGAACACTTTGAACATCCCAATATCTAAAGGTGGCCAAATTTTCTGAGCCCAGTGTTAGGACAAAGGATTTTCTTTTCCAATTTCTGATTTTATGTATATGAGAAGGCCTACAAAGCTAGATTAAATTAAACTACACTTAATTCATTTCCTGGTTTGCCTTTAATAAGAAGAATAGAAGGGGAAGAAACCAGGCGGATTCCAGAATGATTGGGACATGTAAAGCATAGACCGTCAGTCCCACTACAACCCGCTGAATGAATATTCTGGGTTATCCAAACTTTCTCCTGACTTTGCCTTTAAAAAGGGCAAAGGAAACCGACCCTAATAATTTCCTGAGTTCCCCAGTTCAGTAATTACGGGAGAATAGCAATATGGATGTGATTCTTACAAAGCCCAATTTCTGGTTGGGAGAAGTGGGTTTTCCATGTCCAAGACTCAACCTGTAGTAGCAGAGAGAACCCCCACATTGATCTCAGAGGAGGCCATTGTGTCCCTGAGTCCTAAATTCTCCTGGTGACAGAGAAATGCTAAGAGACCAAATCACTTCATCCATCAATTCTCATTGATAGTGCCCTCCCCCAAGGCAAGCAGGTAGCAGAATGTGAAACATTTTCTATTTCTCTTCCAGGCAGCCAAGTAACTTCCAAGGAAGAAGAGAATCAAGACATCTTTAGCTGCCTGGTCTCTGGCTGCCAAGCCAAGCTGCCCTCCTGTGACACCATCGCTGAGAAGCAGAGCCTGGTGCTGGTGTGTCGGCAGTTGCTTCCCCAACTTCTCCACAGGAAGTTCCCCTTCCCGGTGCAGGAGGAGATAGACACTGTACTCACTCAGTGTGGTGAGGACACCCACCCTGACCCTGAAGTCCTTGGGGCTGCCAGGCAGCTGAAAGACATCTTGAGGCCCCTGAGAACCTGTGACCCCAGATTTGCCTACCGCTACCCAGACTGCAAGTATAATAACAAGTTCTGAGGGGCCGGAGCCTAGCTGATCTCAGGGGACACCATTCTTGGCCCTCTCTTCCCCCAGTCAGGTTGCTGCAAGGTTGAAGGAAGCAGCTGGGTTTTAAATGTGAGGAAAAATGCACATTCATTTCCCAGGGATTAAGGAACACTCTAACTGCCACAGGGGAGTGTCACGATACCACAGGAACACCCTTGCAGGCCACGACGTCCTGGAAGAGGCCAGGAGCAGGCACTGGAAGACCTGGGAGTGGACACTCGCTCAACCTCTTTGAGCCTCAGTTTCCTCATCTGTAAGAGATGAAAACCTATGTTCTCCACCAGACTTTCATGAGAGTGAAAGAAGACAAAGAAGTGAGGGGCCTGTGACACTAACCCCCACCTCCACCCCCTGAGCCACCCAGGCCACAGCATGGAGGGAAGGCAGTGTGAAGATGAGGCTCCCGGCCAGGATCACTTTAGACTCAGACAAGAGGGTCCACCTTCCTGCTCCCATGCTTTAAGGGGTCCTACTCCAGCCCTCTTGTCACTCTCCCCATCCCACCCCACCATAGGGTGAGGAGACTGCAGGTCAAGGGCATGTGCCCGCCAGGCCTGCCTTAGCCCAGAACAGCCCATGGGAAGCGCAGCCTCTGCCCAACCCCAAAGATGGATTTCAAAGTGCAGTGGCTGGGGCCCTTAGTCAATCCCACTCCCTGGAGCAGGAGGGCTGGGAGTGGGACAACACTGTCACTGTAGCCACAGCCAGGGGCCCGGGGCCAGCTCTCTCCACAGGGCCATGCTCCAAAGCAAGACTGAGGAGTCCAAGAATTCTAACTCAAAGCTGGCTTCCAAGTTGTTACAAAGGTATATTTTTCAATGTCGGCAAATAGCACGTATTTTATTTAACAATTTGTTGGTTTGCTTTATGCCCTTTAAACATTTTGACATATGGTATGTGGGCCTCCATTTATACTCTTGTCCCAGCCCCCTCAAATATTAGTGGAGGGCTCTTCTGGACCTTTGCCCAGCCTCTCTGCCAGCCCTCTACTCCCCAGGGACCTCTCATTCCATCTCCTCTTTTCTACCCTTGAATCATGGCCTTTCAGGTCAGAATACCTGGTTTAACAGCCCTCACATTGCAGGTAGGGAAACTGAGGCCCAGAGAGAAAAAGTGACTTGCCAAGATAGTTCTAGAAATTCTGCTATGCATCCATGCTCCTCTTGCCTTCCCTGTCAGCCTCTGACTCTCACCTTGTGCTAACAAATTCTGGTCCCATCACTCCACCCACCATATTTAAAGATGGCAAAGAAAAGCTTTATTTGGGGGCACAGTATTTTGGGGGTGCACTGTGGTGGCTTCTGCATTTGCCTTTTGACTGCTCCAGGCACTGCCCCCAGAGCAACCATGAAAGTGATAATGACAGAAGAAGCTTCTGGAAGAGCAGGGTTGGGCTACCTGAGAATCTTTGTAAAGGTTCCCTTTTGAATATGGTGAGTGAGGATTACCTACCCTTCTCACCTGCATGGTCATGGTTCCTCCACCCTGTTGGCTTGGCTACAGAGTGGGCTCCTACCTGCTGCCTGACCAGAGCCCAGAAATGAGGCAGCAGCCTTCAGAACCCCCCAGAAGTTTCACAAAGGAAAAAGAACAGCCACTCTGCCCCCTGTTTGCACAGAGACCCTCTGATGCACAATCCAGGCCCAAGCCTGTCACTCTGAGTCTGGGTATTTTTCCACTGCAAAGTGCTTCTACTCCATGCGTGGCTTTGAGAGTGGGCCCCAGCTCTTGGCTGCTTCAGGGTCAGCCTCAGCTGCCAAGAACCACTCCCCTTGAGGCCATGCCTTTCCAGAGATGCGTCCTTATCACAGGGATGTAAAAACCCAGCCATTGGGGTCCACAGAGGGATGACTCTGACAGTCAACTCTCCTTCCAGAGCTTGCCATCAAGTTGGTTAAGACTGTTAGGCCTGCATCACTGTCTAACTTCTGCCTGCCAGTCCTGCTTCCTCTGCATTCTTTTTACAGGTGTTGATCCCTCATAAACATCTTGTACCCTGTAGTGGCCTGAATGGTGCCCCCCACACACACACTCAAAATATGTCCATGCCCTAATCCTGGGAATATTACCTCAAATGGCAAAAGATATAATTAAGTTATGGATCTTGACAGGAGTAGCTGAGCCTATATTATCCAGGTGGGCCCTAAATACAATCCCATGTATCCTTATAGGAGAGAGGCAGAGGGGGTTTGAGATAGAAACAACTCTAAGTGAAGATGGAGGCAGAGATTGGAGTGATGGCAGCTACAAGCCGATAAACGCCGGCAGCCATAGGAAGTTGGAAGAGGCAAGGAGCATTTCCTTCTCTAGAGCCTCCAAAGGGAGCACAGCCCTGCCAACACCTTGATTTCAGCCCAGTAATACTGATTTCAGACTTCTGAACTCCAGAACTGTGAAAGAATAAATTTCTATCATTTTCCACCACCAAGTTTGTGGTAATTTGTTCTAGTGGCCACAGGACACTAATACATACCCCAAGCTCCATCTTAGCTTCTGCTTCCAGAGAGCACAGCCTGCAGTATTCCCCAACCCCAGTCTATTGTGATTGATTCAAAAGCAAAACCAAACATAAGGGAATGTGGTATGCATCCATGCCCGAGACTGAGGTTTGGATGGTTTCATTCCTCCACTTATAAAGCTCCATGCATCTTTTAGAACCTGTGTCTGAGTCCTACCTTGACCCAAAGTTTTTCCTGAAAGCCCAGCTCCAGTGATCCCTTTCTGGAAGCCTCTGGACCCCTGATCCACAAGCCCATGCCCATTTGGAAGCTAATCTATCTTAAAGAGAACCATGTCCCACCTTCCCCATACAGCTGGGAGCTTCCCGAGGATGGTGGTGGGGTAGGGCCCTTCATGGTTTTTCAGTCATTAGCTTGGTGTTTTTCACTCACATACTGGAATGGACAGAGTGGCTCCTGGAGAGCAGCTCCTTCCCCTCACCAGCCAGGAGCTGGATGGAGTCAATGCTCAAGTGGTTTCAGCCAGAACAAAATGATCATGTTGTATTCTCACCCAAGAATCTGATTGGAGGAGGCATGAGGGTATTTTTTATGAGTTATGCCAGCCACTGCCTTACTGCTGGCAGAACTGGCTCCATAATGTGTGAGGCCCAAGTGTAAAATGAGAATGTGGGACCCTCTGTTCAAACATGATTAAGAATTTCATGATGGTGACAGTAGAACATTAAAGCAAGCACGTGAAGCCAGCCCTGATTGCCTGGGACAGTTCATTCTCCTTAACCTTGATGTAGAGTGTCCTTGGGGTTTTCAGGGTCTTGTTTGACCTCCACACCCCAGAGAAAAAGGCATGAGACCAGGGGTGCTATTCAAAATATTTAACAACCGTGGGGCAAAGGCACTGACCTATCAGAACAGACTCCACTGGCTGCAGCTATCAGGCGGGCGTAACCACAGCCTTGTGGACCAGTCCTATTTTCCAAATGAGGAAACTGGTTAAGAGATTTGCTCAGAGTAACAATTTATAGGGCCCCTGCTTTCCCAGTCCTCCCTGTCACATCTGACTCAAGTGGTTCAGCCTGAACATTTCCTCTACAATTAAAAAATAAAATATCTTGTTAGATTTGTCTTTGTTTGGAAAGATCTAGAGTTATGGAATCAGACAGACCTGGTTTCAAATCATGACTCTGACAATTACTGTGTAACCTTGGGCAACTCATTTAACCTTTCTGGGCCTTACTTTTCTCATCCATAAAATGAAGAGAAAAAGATTCACCCCTGCAGGGTTATTTGTCCTGTATAAATGATGTAATACAGCTCAAGAGACTGGAACATATTTGAAGGCAAATTTGGGGAATGAGTAGAGGGTCTCCCAGCAGAAAGAGTGCCTCATACAGCCAAGATAAACTCTGCCACCCCTTGTGAAGGACAGTTGTCCCCACCCCAAGCTCTGCTCCAGCCAAGAGGAGTCACCAGGATGCCTCAGGCTGCTAGGCAGTCTGACTCTGGCCATTTTTCTTCCCTTCCTCATCCACGCCCTGGGTGATCAGGAATGGTGACTGGGCAGCCACTATACAGGAATACCTAATTTTATTGTACTTCACTTTATTATGCAGTCTTACAAATTGAAGGTTTGTGGCAACCCTGCATCAAGAAATGTTGGTGACATTTTTCCAAAAGTGTGTGCTCACTTCATGTCTCTGTGTCACGTTTTGGTAATTCTTGAAATATTCCAAATTTTTTCTTTATTATTATACCTGTAATGTTGATCTGGGACATTATTATTGTAATTGTTCAGGAGCACCATGAACCACCCCCATATAAGATGGCAAACTTAATAAATACTGTGTGTGTTCTGACTGCTCCACTGACCAACAGTTGCCCTATCTCTCTCCCTCTCCTTGGGCCTCTCTGTTCCTGGAGAAACAACATATTGAAACCAGGCCAATTAAAAACCCTACAGTGGCCTCTAAGTGTTCAAGTGAAATGATCAAGCTTAGTGAGGAAGGCATGTCAAAAGCTGAGATGGGCCAAAAGCTAGGCTTCCTGTGCCAAATGGTCAGCCAAGTTGCGAATGCAAAGGAAAGGTTCTTGAAGGAAATTAAAAGTACTACTCCAGTGAACACACAAGTGATAAAGCAAAAAAGCCTTAGTGCTGATATGGAGAAAGTTTTAGTGGTCTGGATAGAAGATCAAACCAGTCACAACATTCCCTTAAGCCAAATCTTAATTCAGAGCAAGGCCCTAACTCTCTTCAATTCTATGAAGGCTGAGCGAGATGAGGAAGCTGAAGAAGAAAAGGTTGAAGCTAGCAGAGGTTGGTTCATGAGTTTAAGGAGAGAAGCCATCTCTGTAACATGAACGTGCAAGGTAAATTAGCAATTGCTGATGTAGAAGCTGCAGCAAGTTATCCAGAAGATCTAGCTAAGATAATTGATGAAGGTGGCTACACTAAATAACAGATTTTCAGGGTAGACAAAACAGCCTTCTTTTGGAAGATACCATCTAGGATTTTCATAACAAGAGAGAAATCAATGCCTTGCTTCAAACTTCAAAGGACAGGCCGACACTCTTAGGGACTCTCTTGGTGACTTTAAGTTGAAGCCAATGCTTATTTACCATTCAGAAAATCCTAGAGTCCTAATTATGCTAAATCTACTCTGGGTGTGCTCTATAAATAGATTATTTATAAATAAATCCAAAGCCTGGATGACAGCACATCTATTTACAAAGTGGCTTACTGAATATTTTAAGCCCACTCTTGAGAACTGCTCAGAAAAAAAAGATTCCTTTCAAAATATGACTTCTTATTGACAATGCACCCAGTCACCCATGAGCTCTGATGGAAATGTACAGCAAGATGAATGTTGTTTTCATGTCTGCTTACATAATATCCATTCTGCAGCCCATGGATCAAGGAATCATTTTGACTTTCAAGTCTTATTATTTAAGAAATATATTCTGCAAGACTATAGCTGCCATAGATAGTGATTTCTCTGATGGATCTGAGCAAAAATAATTAAAAACCTTCTGGAGGGCTGGGCAAGATGGCGGCATAGAGAGGAGTGGAAGCTAAATAGTCCCCCTGGAACAACTACAAAAAACCAGAAACAACTAGTAAATAATCCAGAATAACTGCGGGGGGACAAACGAGACCATTCACTCATCATGCACCAACCTGAATTGGGAGGAATGCCCAAGAACACAGCATAAAATCTGTAAGTAAAACCTCCGGATCCAAGTCGCGAGACCCCCTCCCCCATAGCCCAAGCTGCAAAGCCTTGTGGTGCCAGAGAGAAGCTCTCTCCCAGCAAGCGAATATAGCTCAGCTGAGCTCCAACTGAGGTTTTAAGTAGCGAGTGTGAACTGCTCACTACAGGTATGAATCCCCAAAAAACAGACAGAGGCTTTGGGTGACAACTGACCTTGGAGAGCTGGAGGGTCGCCTTGGACTGGGTCTGAAGGGGACTATCTGTTTCTTTTTTGGCTCAGTGGAGAAAGCCCCAGTCATTTTCAGTTTCCAGGGCTGTGACTCGGGGAAGGGTGGAGACAGCACAAGCAGAGAGCAAGACCATTGAAATGCTAATGACCTCCACCTGAGGGGTCTGTCTTCTCTAGGAGGAAAGGGGTGGGGCCCTTTCCATTCAGAACCAGACCCCAGAGCCTGGGGAAACACGGCCATACCTCCTCACACCAGTCAAGAATTATAGTCTAACAGGCATCACCTGCTGGGCAGAAAAGCACAGTGACCTGAGGCATCACAGGGTGGAGCAATTTTCTAAGACACACCCGCAGGGAAACCAGATACTGAATATTTCTTCCCTCTGGGACCTGAGCCTGTTCTGGTCTGGGAAAACCTGATTTGGATAACCAAGGAAACCATGCCTAGACAACAGAAAATTACAACCTACACTAAGAAAAACAAAGTTATGGCCCAAAGGAACAAACATACACTTCAACTGAGATACAGGAATTTAAACAACTAATGCTAAATCAACTCAAAAAGTTTAGAGAAGATATTGCAAAAGAGATAGAGGCTGTAAAGGAAACACTGGGCATATATAAGGCAGAAATCGAAAGTACAAAAAAACAACTAGTAGAATCTATGGAAATGAAAGGCACAACACAAGATATGAAAGACATAATGGAAACATACAACAGCAGATCTCAAGAGGCAGAAGAAAACACTCAGGAACTGGAGAACAAAACACCTGAAAGCCTACACACAAAGGAGCAGATAGAGAAAAGAATGAAAAAATATGAGCAACGTCTCCAGGAACTCAAGGATGAAACAAAGTACAATAATGTACGTATCATTGGTGTCCCAGAAGGAGAAGAGAAGGGAAAAGGGGAAGAAGCAATAATAGAGGAAATAATCAATGAAAATTTCCCATCTCTTATGAAAGACATAAAATTACAGATCCAAGAAGCGCAGCATACTCCAAACAGAAGAGCTATGAATAGGCCTACGCCAAGACACTTAATAATCAGATTATCAAATGTCAAAGACAAAGAGAGAATCCTGAAAGCAGCAAGAGAAAAGCGATCCATTACATACAAAGGAAGCTTAATAAGACTATGTGCGGATCTCTCAGCAGAAACCATGGAGGCAAGAAGGAAGTGGTGTGATATATTTAAGATACTGAAAGAGAAAAACCACCAACCAAGAATCCTATATCCAGCAAAGCTGTCCTTCAAATATGAGGGAGAGCTCAAAATATTTTCTGACAAACAGACAATGAGAGACTTTGTGAACAAGACACCTGCCCTACAGGAAATACTAAAGGGAGCACTACAGAGTGATAGAAGACAGGAGTGCGTGGTTTGGAACACAATTTTGGGAGATGGTAGCACAACAATGTAAGTACACTGAACAAAGATAACTATGAATACGGTTGAGAGAGGAAGGTGGGGAGCATGTGAGACACCACAAGAAAGGAGGAAAGAAAGAATGGGACTGTGTAACTTGGTGAAATCTAGAGTATTCAACAATTGTGATAAAATGTACAAATATGTTCTTTTACGAGGGAGACCAAGCAAATGTCAACCTTGCAAGGTGTTAAAAATGGGGAGGCATTGGGGGAGGGATGCAATCAGCATAAACTAGAGACTGTAACTAATAGAATCATTGTATTATGCTTCCTTTAATGTAACAAAGGTGATATACCAAGGTAAATGCAGATAAGAGGGGGGGATAGGGGAGGCATGTTAGACACTTGACATTGGTGGTATTGTCTGATTCTTTATTCTACTTTGATTTAAGGTTATTTTTCCTTTTGCTGCTTCCTAGCTGTCATTATTTTTTCCTCTTTCTTTTGCCTCTCTACTTTCTTTGACTCTCCCTCCTGCCTTGTGGAAGAAATATAGATGCCCTTATATAGATAGTGGTGAAGTGGTGAACACATAAATATATGACCATACAGAGAACCATTGATTATTTACTTAGGATGGAATGTATGGTGAGTGAACAAAACCATATTTAAAAAAAAAAATGGGTTGATGACAAAACCTCGAGGGCAATATACTGAGTGAAATAAGCCAGACACATAAGGACAATTATTGCAGGGTCTCACTGATAGGAACTAATTATAATATGTAAACTCATAGGCATGAAATATAAGGTACCAAGATACAGGACGAGGCTTAAGAATGGGGAGTGGTTGCTTAGTATGAGCAGAATGTTCAATTAGGATGAACTTAAATGTTTGGAAATGAACAGGGGTGTTGGTAGCAAGATGTGAGAATAACTAACAGTGCCGAATGGTATGTGAATGAGGTGGAAAGGGGAAGCTCAGAGTCATATATGTCACCAGAAGGAAAGTTGGAGGTCAAAAGATGGGAATGTATAAAACTGAATCCTATGGTGGGCAATGTCCATGATCAACTGTACAAATACTAGAAATGGCTTCCATGAACCAGAACAAATGTATGACAATACAATTAGAAGTTAATAATAGAGGGGCATATAGGGAAGAAATATATACCTATTGCAAACTATATACTACAGTTAGGAGTATTTCAACATTTTTTCATAAACAGTAACAAATGTACTATACCAATACTACGAGTCAACAATTGAGGGGGGTTGGTTAGGGATAGGGGAGGATTAGAGTTTCCTTTTCTTTTTTTCTTTTTTCATCTTTCACTTTATTTCTTGTCTGGAGTAATGAAAAGTTTCTAAAAATTGAACAAAAATTAAGTGTGGTGATGGATGCACAGCTGTATGAGGGTACCCAGGGGCAAGTGACTGTACACTTTGGATCTTTGGATAATTGTATGGTATCTGAACAATCTCAATAAAAATGGAAAAAAAAAAAAAACCTTCTGGAAAGGATTCATCATTCTAGATGCCATTAAGAACAATTGTGATTCATGGGAAGAGGTTGAAATATCAACATCCACAGGAGTTTGGAAGAAGTTGATTCCAACCTTCATGGATGACTTTGAGGGGTTCAAGACTTCAGTGGAGGAATGTGCTGATTTGGAGCTTGTTATGTGCCTCAGAAAAGCCATGTTCTTTTTTTAAAATTTTTTATTCAGATTGTTCACATACAGTACAATTATCCAAAGATCCAAAGTGCACAGACAGTTGCCCTTGGTACCATCATACAGCTGTGCATCCATCACCACAACTGTTTTTTTTTTTAGAACATTTTCATTACTCCAGAAAAGAAATAAAGACAAAAAAAGAAAACACAAATCCTCCAATACCCCTAACCACCCACTCTCCATTATTGACTCATAGTATTGGTATAGTACATTTGGTACTATTGATGAAAGAATGTTAAAATACTACTAACTGTAGTACATAGTTTGCAATAGGTATATATTTTTCCCTATATATCTCTCTATTATTAACTTCTAGTTATGGTGTCATGCATTTGTTCTAGTTCATGAAAGAGATTTCCAATATTTGTACAGTTAATCACAGACATTACCTGCCACAGGATTCACTGTTTTATACATTCCCATCTTTTAACCTCCAACTTTCCTTCTGGTGACATATGTGACTCTGAGCTTCCCTTTTCCACCACATTCACATACCATTCAGCACTGTTAGTTATTCTCACAACGCACTACTGTCACCTTTGTCCATTTCCAAACATTTAAGTTCAACCTAGTTGAACATTCTGCTCATAATAAACAACCACTCCCCATTTTTTAACCTCATTCTATATCCTGGTAACTTATATTTCATGTCTATGAGTTTACATATTATAACTAGTTCATATCAGTGAGACTATACAATATTTGTCCTTATGTGTCTGACTTATTACACTCAATATACTGTCCTCAAGGTTTCTTCATCAACCCATTTTTTTTAAGACAGCTTTGTTCACACACCATACATTCTATCCTAAGTGACAATCTATGGTTCCCTGTATAGTCACGTAGTTATGTATTCACCATCACCACTATCTATGTAAGGACATCTCCATTTCTTCCACAAAGAAGGAAGAGGAGTCAAAGAAGGTAGAGAGACAAAAGAAAAAGAAAAAGAAAGAAGAAAAAAACATGACAGCTAAAAAGCTACAAAAGGAAAGATAGAATTAAATGGAAGTAGAATAAAAGAGTCAGACAACATCACCAACACCAAGAGTCCCATCCCTCCCTTATGTCCCCCTCTTATAGGCATTTAGCTTTGGTATGTGGCCTTTGTTACATTAAAGAAAGCATCATACAATGTTTCTGTTAACTAGAGTCTCTAGTTTGTATTGATTGTACTCCTCCCCCAATCCCACCCCATTTTTAATACCTTGCAATGGTGACATTCATTTGTTTTACCTCCTATAAAAACATATTTGTACCTTTTATTATAATCATTGAGCACCCTAGGTTTCCCTGAGTTACACAGCCCCAGTCTTTATCGTTCATCTTTTGTTCTGGTGTCCCACATGATCCCAGCCTTCCTCTTTCAATCATATTCACATTCATCTTTGTTCAGTGTACTTACATTGCTGTGCTACTATCTCCCAAAATTGTTTTCCAAACCTCTCACTCCTGTCTTTTCCTTTCTGTCTGTAGTGCTCCCTTTAGTATGTCTTGTAGAGCAGGTATCTTGTTCACAAACTCTGTCATTGTCTGTTTGTCAGAGAATATTTTAAACTCTCCCTCATATTTGAAGAACAGTTTTGCCGAATATAGGATTCCTGGTTGGTGGTTTTTCTCTTTCAGTATCTTAAATATATCACACCACTTCCTTCTTGCCTCTATTGTTACTACTGAGAAATTTGCACATAGTCTTATCGAGCTTCCCTGGTATTTGATGGAATGCTTTTCTCTTGCTGCTTTCAGTATTCTCTCTTTGTCTTTGATGTTTGATAATCTGATTATTAAGTGTCTTGGTGTAGGCCTATTCAGATCTATTCTGTTTGGGGTATGTGGTACTTCTTGGATCTGTAATTTTATGTCTTTCATAAAAGATGGGAAATTTTCATTGGTTATTTCCTCTATTATTGCTTCTGCCCTTTTCCCTTCTCTTCTCCTTCTGGGACACCCATGACATGTACATTCATGTGTTTCATGATGTCATTCAATTCCCTCAGATGTTGTTCATAATTTTCATTCTTTTCCCTATCTGTTCTTTTGTGTGTAGGATTTCAGGTGCCTTGTTCTCCAGTTCCTGAGTGTTTTCTTCCACCTCTTGAGATCTCCTGTTGTATGTCTCCATTGTGTTTTTCATCTCTTGTGTTGTGCCTTTCATTTCCATAGATTCTGCCAGTTGTTTTTTCGAACTTTTGATTTCTACATCATGTTCGCCCAGTGTTTTCATTATTCGCTTCATCTCTTTTGCCATATCTTCCCTAAGCTTTTTGAATTGATTTAGCATTAGTTGTTTAAATTCCTGTATCTCAGTTGAAGTGTAAGTTTGTTCCTTTGACTGGGTCGTAACTTCATTTTTCTTAGTGGAGGTTGTAGTTTTCTGTTGTCTAGGCATCTGGTTTCCTTGGTTACCCCGATCAGGTTTTCCCAGACCAGAAACAGGCTCAGATCTCAGAAGGGGGAAATATTCAGTATCAGGTTTCCCTGAGGGTATGCCTTAGATTATTGACACACCCTGTGAGGCCTCTAGCTGCTGTGCTTTTCCTAACCTGTCCAACAGGTGGCATCTGTCAGCCTGTTGCTCCTGACTGGTGTAAGGAGGTATGGCCTGCAGTTTCTGTTTTGGCTGTTTTCCCCCAGGCTCTAGGGTCTGGTTCTGAGTGGGAGACCAGTAGTAGGGCTGGGCACCACCTCTCTCCTCTTAGGGAAGATACACCCCTAGGGAGTGATCATCAGTGTTTAAATAAGTTCTTTGTCTCTCTGACTCTGCTATCTCCACCCTTGTCTGTGTGAACTGAAAATGGCTGTGGATTTCTCCACTGAGCTGCCCAGGTTGAGAGACAGAAAAAGGGACAGAAAGCCCCCATTCAGTGCCCCTCCCCCAGCTTCACCTACCAGTCAGAGATAGCACTTAGTCCTCTGGGCTCCCCCTCCCAGTACAGAGAAGTCCTCTGGCTCTTTAAGATCAGTTGTCACTAAAAGCTTCTGTATGCTTTTTGGGGGGTTGTAACTTGTATTGAGTAGTCCACATTTGTTAATTAAAACCTCAGTTGGAGCTGGACTGAGGTATATTTGCTTGCCATGGGGGGAGGGGGCTCCCAGCTCAAGTCTGCAGTTTTTATTTACAGATTTTATGCTGTGATCTCAGGCGTTCCTCCCAATCTAGGTTGGTGTATGATGTGTGGACAGTCATGGTTGTCCCCTAGCAGCTATTCCAGATTATTTACTAGTTGTTCCTGGTTGTTTATTAGTTGTTCCAGGGGGACTAACTAACTTCCACTCCTCTCTATGCTGCCATCTTCTTCCATCCCAAAGCCATGTTCTTTTAATCCACTGTTGTGGGGGCCAACCAATTATGAGTGGGACCTTTTGATTAGATTGTTTCCATGGAGATGTGACCCCACCCATTCAAGATGGGTCTTAATCCTTAACTGGAATCCTTTAAGAGAGAGCTCACCGAGAGACAGAGAGCCCAGAGAAGCTGAGAGAGACATTTTGGAGAGAAGCTAAGATATCTAAACCAGAGCTTATCCCCAGGAGACGCGAGCAAGGACCCACAGGTGCTGAGACAGAAGCCCAGAGACATTTTGGAGAAAGCACTGAAATAAGAAGCTAAACCCAGGAGAGAAGGTTGAGCACAGCCAGCCATGTGGCTTCCCATATAACAGAGGAAGCCTGGATGCCATCAGCCTTTCCTCAGAGAAGGTATCTACTTCTTGATGCCTTAATTTGGACATTTTCATGGACTTAGAATTGCAAATTTGCAACCTAATAAATCCCCATTGAAAAAGCCAATCCATTTCTGGTATATTGCCTTTTGACAGCTTTAGCAAACCAAAACAAGGAAGTAACTGCAGATGTGGTGGAAATAGCAAGAGAACTAGAATTAGAAGTGAGGCCTGAAGAGGTGACTGAATTGCTGCAATCA
The DNA here is from genome assembly GCF_015220235.1 of Choloepus didactylus. NCBI lineage: Eukaryota > Metazoa > Chordata > Mammalia > Pilosa > Megalonychidae > Choloepus > Choloepus didactylus. Next base: position 45,802,329 of record NC_051334.1, on the reverse strand, counting down.
CATGATAAAACTTGAACAGATGAGGATTTGCTTCTTATGGATGAGCAAAGAAAGTGATTTCTTGAGATGCAATCCACTTCTGGTGAAGATGCTGTGAACCTTGTTGAAATGACAACAAAAGATTTAGAATATTACACAAACTTAGTTGATAGTGCGTTGGCAGGGTTTGAGAGGATTGACTCCAATTTTGAAAGAAGTTTTACTGAGAGTAAAATGCTATCAAACACCATTGCATGCTACAGAGAACTCTTTTGTGAAAGGAAGAGTCAATCAATGGGGCAAACTTTACTGTTTTCTTATTTTAAGAAATTGCCACAGCCACCCCAGTCTTCAGCAACCACCATTCTGATCAACCAGCAGCCATCAACATCGAGGCAAGACCCTCCAACAGCAAAAAGATTACATCTCACTGAAGGCTCAGGTGATGGTTAGCATTTTTTAGCAATAAAGTATTTTTAAATTAAATTATGTGCACTGTTTTTTAGACATAATTCTATTGCACCTTTAATAAACTACATAAGTTTTATATATGCACTGGGAAACTAAAATCTCCATGTGACTCACTTTATTGCAATATTCACTTTATTGCAGTGGTGTGGAACAGAACCCTCAATATCTCCAAGGTGTGCCTGTACTCGCCTCCCCAGCCTGCTCAGAGGGAATCATCCTCAAGCAGGTAATTCTGGAAGCTGAGGAAGTCCACCCACTGCTCAGCATATGAAGAGAAACAAGAAGAACCTGCTGCCCATTGAAAGCACCAAGCTGATTTCATGCTCATGGTGGTGTGGCTTTTCTGCCCACTTTTGGCCTATTGCCCACATTGACTGACACAGCTGGGCTCACTTGCACAGCAGTATATTCTCTGGTCTATCAGCAGCTCTTTATGGCATTGTTTAAGGAACATTGTGGTCCGTGTAAGAGGATCAACACTCAGGCAGGGGGACCCACATTTGCAGATATAATGACCCTCCAGGAGGGTAACCCAGAAGAATCAACTGGCAAAGGTGAGCTAGGCAACCTGTTAAAGTGGCCTGCCACTTAGAGCTCTTTGTAGAAGCAGATAAGGAGGTGGGAACACTACCACCCCCCACCCCAGCAGGGTGACCAGGGAATAGTCTCAGGCCCAGATCATCACATTGCAGAGCGAGCATTGGCTCTGGAAGCAGACAGCTCTGCTCTCAGATCCTTCACTGATCCATTTCTGGCTGCACGACTTGGGGTGAGTCACTTCATCCATCCAGGCATCAGTTCCCTCAACTGAGAAGTGCTGTATGTGAGAATTATGAATAATGTGTATATGGTAAGTTTAAACTTTCAGGCAAAAAAATACAGCATGTCAAAAAAATTCTTTTTCCTTAAGTTTTTCTGTGACTTAATTTCCATTTCAAATCCCACACTGTACTAATGGTGAAAATAGTCATGGGTGGTTGAGGGTAAACAGTGAATTCAGGGCTTTTCCTTGCTCTGCTTCTCCTAAGCCCCTTGGTCATCACATCCACGTGGATGAGCTTCAGCTGCAGCCTCATGCTAGCTGGTACCAATCTGTGGCATTCGTCCCTGGCTGGCCTCTTAGTTGTGGCCATGGTCCCTTCTCAGCTCTGATTCAAGGTCCTCTCCTCTACCTTGGGACATCAGCAGGCTCTTTATGGCATTGTTTAAGGAACACTGTGGTCCGTGTAAGAGGATCAACACTCAGGCAGGGGGACGCACATTTGCACAGTCTCTTGGGGTCTGGGGAAATTGTCTGATGCTCTCCTGCCCCACTCTGGAGCCACAGGAAACCCAGCCTCAGATTTGCATTGCCTAAATAGGCCACATAATGAGGTCAGCTTCAACACAAGGACTTTGATGTTTTCCTGAGACCTCTGGAAAATTAGGCTCAGGTCCCTGCTGCTCTCAGCTCCCCAAACTTACCTGGGACCTTTTATTCCTTCCCATCCCAGGGCAGTTGTCCCTGAGGAGAACAGGAGGCCCAAGAACCAGACCCCCTTTCCCAGGGTTAGATTCCAAAAGTCAGTGCATCCGAGTTATTCATTGCAGCATTGTTTGTAATTGCAAAATATTGGAAACAATATAAATGCCCATAGATGGGAGAATGATTGCATGGGGTATTAATTATGGTGCAGCCACACAATGGAGTGCTATGTAGCTGTAAAAATGAATGAGGAAGATCTCTCTGCACTGATATGAAGTGATTTGCAGGGTATACTGTTACATGGGAAAAGAAACAAAGCACAAAAAGGTTTATGAATACTATAAGTGTATGCTATCTTTCGTGTAAGAAAGAGGGGGGTATATGATAACATTTACATATCTACTCACTTATAATACAAAAAGAAATACAGGAAGAATAAGCCAGAAGTTAATGAGATCGGTTACCTACAGAGGGTGGGTGAGAACAGGGTGGAAAGAAGAGGGGAATGGGAATGGGGTAGTAGGGATGAGGAGAAAGCAGCCCTTTTCTGAGTATACCTTTTGTAGAAGTCTGCCTCTTAGAACCATGGTAATGTTTCACATAACCCGAAACTAAATAACTAAGATCAACCAGGATGTGGGCCAAGCCCAAAATGAATGCAAACCATAACAAATGAACCTGACTTCATTACAAATGAATAACATAACTACATTGAAGAACTAACCTACATAATTAGGGAAAGAAGTATTTTTTACTACATAGTGTAAGGCTAAAGACAAAAAGAACTGTACATATACTTTAAACTGGTTAATTTTATGTTATGTGAATTTCAACTCAATTTAAAAAGAAAAAAGAAAAGAAAGGGGATGGAGGGGGAAAGAACTGTCCACACAAATTGAACTCTAGTTAGTAAAATTTTTTTCCATGGGGATCTGGGTTAGCAATTCTGCAACTACTTTATGTGTATACCAGGGCTGAGCAAATCGGTAATTATATTGTCGATAATGAGAAACAGGCTCCTCACTATTGGAGAAAGGAGTTACAAATAAGGAAACAAGGAAGGCAAAACTGAAATCTGGTGTTAGGCTGCAACTGGAGGCATGGCTAGGATTGTGGTTTTTAATACATATACAGATGGATAGGTAAGAAATAGGTAAAGATGTGAGTATATAGAGATATATTTCCTAGCTCTGCCTGGTGAGAGGGCCTATAGGTAGTAACACTCTAGTACCCACTGCCCAGATCTTGGTTTCAAATAAAAGGAACCAGAGCCCTTTGGAGAAATGGCTGATGGCAGGACTAGGGCAGGGAAAATACAAGATGAGCCTGGAATAACTTGTGTTGCCAGAAAGAAAGGAAGTGCTCAAAAAACTTGGAGGGGGAGGTAGTGTGGAAAGGACACAGGAGCCAACTTAAAGGGGCTCCCAATGGCAAAATCTGAGGCAATTTTAGTTATAAAATAAATGTAGTAACGGATTATAATCCACAGGATAAAAAGTTTTGTGAGACCATACTGATACAAGTAAATAATTGAATAAATAAATAAATGGAGGAGACAAGAGCTCTTCCTTACAGTACAGTGCCAATGAACAAATGTAGAAGGAATGATAGAAGTGGAAAATCACTGCTTGGCAAACACCGAGTAATAATTGATGCAGGCAAGAATCATCAGTAGAGCTAAAACTAGTGGATGAAAGTGTGATGAGACATGGGATATCCACATAGTCACAAAGTTACCTCCCCACAAGGTACTTATTCATTCATTACAAAGGGAAAAATAGGAATTTTACAATGGAGAAACCTGGCAGACACCACCTTACTCCAAGGAAACAAAGTCAACATCCCCTCTCTTAAGACATATTGGCATCATGTATTGCCTGTGTATGGTCCAATGCAAAATAAGCCCCTTGCCAGTCTCACAACTCAGAAATGTTTCCTCTAGGACCCTGAGAGTCATCTCTTTGAAATGCAATCATCAAGGAAGATAATGCTCTATCTCCCTATTTCTTGAGGGATTTCAATCAAACTTTCAGTAGTCACCTGACTCCAAATTGTAAACCTACCTCTGGTCATAAAGAAACAAGAAATATCTTGAGAATATGTAGGTATTGGACTGTACATGTTTAGCTACATAAAAAGTGTGAGCTTTCTGTCTTTGCAATCTCTTCAGTGGATTGCCATGATGCATCACATACTGGCTTAGTGTTTATGCAATAATAAAATTGTTTTTCTTTCTGCTCTATCTTTGTGGAGAGGTTTTCTGGGTCAGGAGAAGGTTTTTTTAACATTATATTTCCCCAACACCTGATTGATACACTGAGAAGGGCACAACATCACTTCTGTGGCATTGTTGCCCCAAATGCATATCCTCAATCTAATCATGAGATAAAATCAGATGAAGTGAGGGACATTCTACAAACAACTGGCCATGAAAGACAAAATAAGACTAAGGACTCATCACAGATTGGGAGAGACTAAGGAGACATGAGTACTACATGCAATGTGGGATCCTGGACCAGGAAAAGGACATCTGCAGTGTCAATATCCTCCAGCCAAAACCCACCAGGAATACATCTGTAGTTGAACAAGTTGGGTTTATTGCTCATTGCAATAAGGGAGAATGCACACTGTGGAGAACCATGAGATGTCTCAGTAAAAGGGTGTTAGAAGTGACTTAATGTAGAATTGGGGCTTTGTTAGGTAATTTGGGGAAGGGTTCAATACAGACTTTGCTCTGTATTGGTTGCTGTTAGGAAGTAGGGGTAATTCTCTGATGGCATATCTCAGTAAGTCTTATCTATAGGACAGGAGGCATGAGGCAAGGTTAAAGCCATTATCAGTAAAGAAACAGATGTCACTCATACTAGCCAGGATAGGGGGATGTTTTGTCATTGTTGTGGTTTAGACAACATTCATGTTTTTATTTGTGTTCAGACATGATTGTTTAGCGGTCCTGTTTTGTGTTGATCCATCAAGGTCACAAAGTGGCCTTGTCTGATACTGATGGTGATGCTTAATTTCACGTGTCAATTTGGCTAGGTTATGGTGTCTGGTTGTTTGGTCAAGCAAGCACTGACCTGATTGATACTGTGAGGGTCTTTTGTAGATGGATTTAAATCAGTAGTCAGTGGATTGCATCTATGGCTGGTACATGTACAATCAATGGGGGAGATTGCCTTCAGCCATGAGGGGAGTCTCCTGATCCAATCAGTTGGAAGCCCCAAAGGGAGAACTGAGGATTTCAACAATCAGAAAGAAGAATTTCTATCTCTATTTCAGCCAGCCAGCATCTCCTGGGGGATTCATTGTCACCTTCAACAGAATTCCCAACTTGCAGCTTCTCCTGGGGAATTCAACATCACCTTCATTGAGTTTTGAACTTGTGGCCTGCCCTACAGAATCTAGACTTGTCAATCCTCATGGTTGCATGAGCCAATACCTGTAATAAATCTCTTAATATTTCCATATATATCCTGTTGGTTCTGTTTCTCTGCAGAACCCTGACAATTACCTTCGTGTTCTGAGAAATTGTTTACATTCAATAGAACATCAAGGCCTAACAGTGAGGGCCAGGCCTGCTCTGATCATCGCTTAAGGGTAAGGCCTAACTAATAATAAAAGACCAATGCCCAGCTGTAATGGGCTACTTTTCTCTTTCTGTGGGACAACTAGTGAAATTTGAATAAGGTCTATAGATTAGTGAACAGTATTTCAATGTTAATTTCTTAGTTTTGATCATTGTACTATGCTTAAGTTAGATATGAACATTAGGGGAAGCTGGGTAAAGGATATATAGGAACTCTGTATACTATTTTGCAACTTTTTCATGAGTCTAAAATTATTCCAAAATAAAAAGCTAAAAACAAAAACAAAAAACTCTATGAGGCAGAAATCACTTTGACACTAAATGAAGAAATATACATCTCAAAACGCTAAATTGTCACCTGTGTGGCAAGATGGTCAAACTATGACAAACACGTGGACACTGAATTGGATTAAGGAAAAGGAAGATTCGGGTCTCCCATTTGTGGCTCACTCAGGGGTAATGCTAACCGAGTAGAAGAATCACTGTGCTGTTTTAATTGTCATTACTTTTTTTCTCCCTCTCTCTTTTTTTTTAATTTGACCAACTGAATGTACCCATACTAGAACCCAGGCCACCCATACCACGCCAGAAGGCAGTGTGACAGCTTCCTCACACTCAACTCTGATCCCTTCCCTTATCTACACAAACCACAGCACCTCACATAGAGAGGGCACCTAGCATGAGTCGAATCTACATCTAGCTCTTCTGAAATCCTCCCCTGCCCCATTTAGTTGTATCCACCTTTCTGCCTCCTGTCCATCCCTGGAGCTTTTCCCCTGAAAAATCATTCTCTAAGGGGAATTGTGCCAAAAGTGAATTAATATTAATATTCCCCTTATCAAAATAATAAGTATTTTAATATTTTATTTTTTAAAATGATCCTATCCAAGACAGAAAAATGTTCAGGAAAAGGGGCAAGTCATGGAAACTTGGTGAGAATATAATCCTATTGAAAAGCAATTTGGTGAAGTTCATCAAGACAGTCAGAAAGGATCACACACTCACCCCCATAATTACACTTCTGGGACACCATCCAAAGGAAGTAATCAAGAATGCAGAGAGATTTATGCCCCGACTGACTGTTAAAAAATCACGGATTGAACACTTTTAACCCCTGCTAAAACGAGAATAAGAATTTTTAATGGGCATAAAATACAAGACAGGAGAAAATGAGAGAGGAGAAAATGGAAACAAAATTGTGTAAGCTGGAAAGCAAATAACTTGGCCAGACTAAAACAAATGAATCCTAAACTGGCAGCAAATAATGCTAAGAACCAACCCAATGTGCACTACAAAATCTCCAAAAGATTGACGAATTGGTGGCACTAGATCCCTCAGGAAGTGAGGGGGAAGGGGCAGCTGAAATAAGGACGAAGTTGAAAAGACTGTTTAAGAAGCAATTGGCTCCCTACCCTCCACTCTTTACAGCCAGGAAGTAATGGCCCTCCCAGACCCAACAAACGATTTGAGGCTCCTTCACTGGAGAGAGTCAATCAAAGGGTGTTCAGGGACCACACACAGAGGAATAGAGGATCAAGTGCCAACATGCATGCTGGCAGCCACCTCTCAACCCTTCCCTGCGCTGGCAACCCTGCTTTTATCCCAGGCAGGGGAACAGAAGACTGAGCACCCAAAAGGACAGGTGCAAAAGATCCTAACGTCAGAAACCCCTACCCAGTCACCTTTTTTTAGTTCCCCACTCCTTTTCCTTTTTCTGTGTTTTTCTTTTTCTTTTTGCTTTCCTTATTTTGAAATAATGTCAGACTTTCAGAAAAGTTGAAAGAAAGAAACAAATAACTCCCACATACCGTGTATCCACAGTCTTATTCGTTTACTTTTTTCCATGTCGGCTTTATCTTTCCCTCCCTTCCCCCTCTCCCCCACTCCCTTCATTTTGTTCTGAAACATTTTAGAGTAAGTGCAGACTCACCCCTAAATACTTCAGAGTTCATATCTTAAAACAAGAAAACAAATTCCATAACCACAGTGCAATTATGGAAATCTGGACATTAACACTGATATACCACTATTCTCTAACTTATTCAAAGTTTGCAAGTTTCCCCAATAATGCTTGTTATAGCAAATTTTTTTCATGTCCAGAATCCAATCCAGGATCAGACATTCATTTGGTTTTCATGTCTCTCTAGTCTCCTTTAAGCTGGAACAGTTTCTCAACCTGTGTGTGTGTGTGTGTGTGTGTATTTCATAACCCTGAAACCTTGAAATCTTTGAAGAGCCAAGACCAGTTATTTAGTAGACTATCCCTCAATTTGGGTTTGTCTGATATTCTCTCATGAGATTGAATTTTGGTCTTTAATTGTCTGCAGGAATGCCTCAGAAGTGATGCTGTGTTCTTACTGCATCCTGTCAAAAGACACACGATGTCAATTTGTTCCATTGTTGGTGATGTTCACTTGGTTAATGTGTGAAGTCAGCCAGGTTTCTCCATTCTAAAGTTAATAAATAAATTAGAGAGGAGATACCTTGAGACTATGTCCATTGTTCATCAAACTTGCATCCACTCCTTTTCACATCCATTGGTGATTCTTGTCTGAATTAATTTTTACTATGGTGGTTGCCAAATGTTGATTTTCTAATTCTAATACTCCTTCTACACTTATTAGTTGACATTTGGTTGTAAGAAAGAGTTTTTCCCTCTCCCTTATTTATTTATTCATACATTTATGAAAGCATGGATAAAGATTATTTTATTCAATGAGACTTAATTTATTATCATTTATTTTGATGCTCAGATTTTCCCAGGTTTGGCCAGTAGAAAACCTTCCAGGAAGTAGAGCAAAAATTCAGACTAAAAATAGGAGAGAAAAGATTTATTTTTAATTTCAGGATTAGATCAGGAGGTCCAAAATCCAAATAACCAGAGTTCCAGAGAGAACACACACACACATAGATAGACACACAGAGACATAGACACTCACACAAAGACACATACAGACACACACAGACAAGCATACCTAAACACAGAAACAGATGCAGACAAACACAGAGACACAGACAGAGACAGAGAGACACAAACACAGACACACACAGATACATACAGACAGACTGTGCTGGATTGAAGCTATTATGTACCCCAGAAAAGGCCATGTTCTTTTAATCCATTCCTGTGGGTACAGGCCTATTGTGGGTGGGACCTTTTGATTAGGTTGTTTCAATTGAGATGTGACCCACCCCATTCAAGGTGGGTCTTAATCCTTTACTGGAGTCCTTTATGAAGATAAAAGACAGACAGATCCCAGAGAGAGAAACACCCAGAAAGAGCTTATGGAGAGAAAAAGCCCTGGAGAAGCTAAGAGAGGATCCACAGAAACAGAGAGGAGGCAGCTGGAACCAGAAGTTGAAAGCAATGAAACCTGGGAGCGAAGGACCAGCAGATGCTGGCCATGTGCCTTCCCATGTGACAGAGGAGTCCCAGAAAATCAATCTTAAAATTTTCAGAACCAAAAGGCATTAGTTTTGACATGGGAGGGACCTTTGGAGTGCCCAGCACAATGGATGACATGTGAGAGTTCTGGGGACAGGCTTCCAGAGACAAGAAAAAAAAAAAAAAAGGTGGTGACATGCAAAGGATCAGGAGTGTACAAAACAGCATTGTACTTCTCCACAATACTAGGAGCCAGAAGACAATGGGACAATACCTTCAAAATTCTGAGGGAAAATTATTTCCAACCTTGAATTTTCTACCCATACTTACTATCAATCACTTCTATGTCCATTCAAACCATCAATTTCAGACATCCAAGTTGTCAAAAATTTTCTTTTTCAAGCAGGCTGTCCCAGGAAGTTACTGGCAGATGTGTCATACCAAAAGGAGGCAATAAACCAAGGTAAAGGAGGCCTGAGTTGTTGGAAACAAGACATCCAGCACAGGTGACATCTGTGTACCAAGTCACCCGGTCCACAAAGGGGCAGGTCAGAGGACATCAGGAGCCATTCCTTCAGGGAGGTGAAACTCCTACAAACCTGATGTACCTGAATGTTTTGCAAGAAGATTTGGATTTAAACAGCTGGTGAAGAATTTGTATTTGAATTAACAATGAATACATAGCAAACCAGGCAAAGGGATGGACAACCCAGTAACTTCCGAGAAACTGAAATGATGATATGTCTATATTGGGAATATGGGAAGAGAGTGCATGGGAGGAGGGGGCCAGGGAAAAGAAAAATACAACAAGACATATATCTTCATTTTCTATAGTGGAGAGCCAATAGATAATGACTAGAACTGAAAAATCAAGATGTCTCCATTCAAACCTGTTATTCAAAGAAGTGATAGTAAATAGCAAAATAATCAGCTAAGAGATCTAGTTGCCGATGTGGCAAGGCAAATGGAGGGGGAGTTGTGGGGGACAGCTGGGTTTTGTAACAAAACTTGCAGAGCTATTTGACCTTCTAAACTATGTATATCTATAACTCTGCTTAAAACTCCTTTTTAAATAAAAGAAACAAGAGTTATGAGATGCATTGAGATGATCATCAGATCATTATTTTAAATAGCAGAGAGTTGTATATAATCTAAGTTCCCAAGAGTGGAGAAATGGCTAAGTAATTTGACTTGCATACACACAGTTATATGTGCAACTAAATTAAAATACTGTTGACAGGGAGCTTTTAATGACAATGAGAAAATGCCTATGACCCACTGCTAAGTGAAACTAAGAGGTCACAAAATGTTCCATACACTGTGTTTTGAACTTTATTTGTTTGTCTGTCTGTTGGTTTTTAATAAAGTTTTCCATAGAAATAAGACTGGAAGTAAAGATACCAAAATATTAACAGTAGTTGGATTTAGATAATGAGGCTTTGGAGACTTTAAAAATCATTTTAAAGATTTTAAAAGTCATTCTTGAAATCAATTTCAAAATTTCAAAAATCATGTTAAAATATTCTTTTATAACTTTTAAAAACTAAGTTTTTATAAAATTGATGTGTTCATTATAGAAAAATTTGAGACTATGAACATGCACTAAGAAGAAAATAGAAGTCATCCAGATATATTGATTTCATTATGAAAAATATATAGACAATTTTACAGAGCAGGAATCCCTCCCTCTTGTCCATACTGGCATGTCCCATGTCTGCCTGGGAATGGCCTTGTCCAGGACAGTCTAGCCAACTGAGACTTGACCAACACTCCAAGTCAGCCTTGACCTGAGACAGTCTTCTTCTGAGGCACCAGGATCACCATTCTTTTTTTTTTTTTTCCTGAGATAAAACATGATTGAGTGGTTTCACATGCCTTCATAATAACTAAATGTGGGGAAAAAAATCTGAACCAGTTTTGATGTTTGTTTTCAAGTTCAGTCCCAGCAACTAAAAAACCAATGCAGAAAGTTTCATAGGAATTTCAGAAACTGGGTGTTGGGGACTGAATCATGTCCCCCACAAAAGGCATGTTCAGGTGCAAACCCCTGGTCCTGTGGGTGTGGACCCTTTGTAAATAGGATCTCATAAAGATGTTACTTCAGTTAAGGTGTGGCTAACTGAATCAGGTTCATTTTAATCTGGATTACTGGAGTCCTTTTTAAGCAGAGCAAAATTTAGACAGAGAGAGAGAAGTCTCGAGGAGCAGCCAGGAGCTGGAAGGCAACAGAACCTGGAAAAGAAAGCAGAAAACGCTGCTATGTGCACTGCCATGTGACGGAAAAATCAAGGAAGCCCAAAGATTGCCAGCCAGTCAGAAGATACCCACCCCGGGAGGAAGCAAGCCTTCTAGCCTCTGAAACCAGGAATCAATAAATTCCTGTTGTTAAGCCAACCAATTGTATGGTATTTGTTTTAGCAGCTGGGGAACTGAAACACTGGGCAACCAACGATGAAAGCTGGAAAAAATCATTTTCACCCACATCTCTCATTCATTTTGTTTTATTAAGCTTCAGTCCTAGATTTGTGGCCTGCTTTCCCTCAGTTCCCATTTGATTTGTGCATGGCTCCTTAGAATCGTGTGTTGTATGGGGAACCGTATTTTATATTTTTTCGTGTACTCACAGAAAAGTGGGACAGGACTGATAATACTCATACAAAACTCATTTTTTATTTAGGTTGCACATGATTGATATTTGGTCATTGTTATACTAAAAGTCATTGCCCACTCAAGTGTCCATAATAGAATTTTGCATGGACAGATGCATGGGAAAATATATGTTGAATGCATGAAAGGGGGCAGAGAGGTAAGGAAGGAGGAAAGGAGAGAGAGAAATCCAGCTTGCTATTACACTTTTAGGAGCTGCATGTGACCAACAGAAGCAGGGGCAATCCTAGGCTGAGTGAAATAGGACAAATGATCTCTGCTCATTGAAAATGCAGCTCAATGTGGACGGAACAACCCAAAAATGCAGCAATGTTGGTGGGAGCTAGGAATGTGGAGGGACAGAGGAAGGAGGAGGGGAGAAAGATTGGGAGCTGTGTTTCCGATGATTTCTTCCTCATCTATGATTTAGAGTCAGAAGTGCCAACCCCTCTGAGAATAGAGGACTCTGCCCCAAACACAGAACTCAGCTGTGGCTTTGGGAGACACTCTGGCCCTTTATTAAAGCATTCTTGGCCTCCAACTACTATTTCTTTGCTTTTTTTTTTTTTTTTTTTTTGGAAGTTGCCATTTTTCTTCCTATTTGGCAGCAGCTCTGTGGGATTAATGCCCGCTCTGTCCCCTTCTGCATTCTGTCTCAGCTGGTTCTGCCATGCTCCTTGTGCAGCTGCCAAAAGGTTAAGAGGTTGAAATAGAGTTGGCAAAAACTCATGTCATATTTACAAAATTATCGGTGTTCCCAGAAAGACTGTGCAATAAGTGTTTCTGGAGGCCGAGGAGCCCGTGGCCTGGTAAAGCCAATCCCTACCCCAAGAGCGAGCCAAGCCTCCCCTGCTTGGGCCACCTCTGCAGCAGGCACCATCAGGAAGCAGCCAAGAGGGCCCCTGGGCACAGAACACTGGCTCCATTCACAGGGCGCCGTCCTGCAGCTGCCTTCCTCTCTGCTTCAGAGGACACGCCTACAGTTCAGTTCCTGCTATCCTCGTTTTATGCTTCGTTTCTTTTATTGATGGTTTCATTGCCCACTCCCCACCCCTATTCTTTCTTTTCTTCTTTTTTTGAATTGAGGTATAACTTAGATACAATAAAAAGCAGAAATCTTAAACATACAGCTTGCTGAATTTTTCATAGATATACATATACCCATACAAGCATCATCAAAATATAGAATGTTTCCATTCCCCAAGAGAGGTCCTTTTGGGCAACTTCCCAATCAATGCTGCACCCTCTCACACCCACAACGAAGGTAACTGTAATTCTGGATTCTCTAGCCAGAGACTAGTTTGGACTGTTCTTGAACTTCACATAAATGGAACCACACAGTATAGACTCTTTTGAGTCTGGCTTCTTTCACTCAGCATGGTTTTGAAGTTCAGCTTCATTGTTCTGTGTGTCTGTACTTTGTTCCTTTTCATTACTGAGAAAAATTTCATCATCTGGAGATAAATTTTGTTTATCCATTCATCCATTGAGGGATATTTGGGGTGTTCCCAATTTGGAGCTATTATGAATAAAGACATTATGAATGTTCTTATACATGTCTTTGAGAAGAGTCCATTTCTCCTGGGGAAGACCCAGGTAGCTAAGCCTGGGTCAGAGGTCTCCATCAAGAGCAGAGGACATTGGAGGGATGGCCTTATCTTCAGAGACCCAACTCACAGGTAGATTTAGAGCATCAAAGAAGCTGCCCCAAGTTTTCCCAGTCAAGGAAACTGTCCAATGCTTCTAGCAGTCCAAAAGTGTCTGACGGCAAAGAAACTCAATAGCAATGAGAGCCATGACTGGGCTCAAGCTTTTATTTTTAATTAAAATTTTGTGCTTGGCTAAGTTTCTTCAGACTCTGGCCTGATAAGTTTAACATAAATGACTTGGACACCATCTGTGCAGTTTGTATCTCCTTCTTCCTGGATGACCTTGTTCTTATGCATTCATCTCTTAGCAGTCCTATAGCACTCAGGAGGGGTCATTAGTGATGGGTATGGAATAAAAACTACTGATTTGGAGGAAGTGGGACCAAAACAAAGGAGCGGCACCAGGCGCCTGAGAATGAGTGCGCGGGTGGATGCGGTGGACGCCAGAGTCCAGACGGCAGTGACGATGAGCAAGGTGACCAAGTCCATGGCCGGTGTGGTCAAGTTAATGGACACGACATTGAAGATCATGAACCTGGAGAAGATCTCTGCCGTGATGGACAAATTTGAGCACCAGTTTGAGACACTGGACATGCAGACGCAGCAGATGGAAGACAAGATGAGCAGCACGACGTTACTGACCACTCCCCAAGGCCAAGTGGATATGCTGCTCCAGGAGATGGCAGATGAGGCTGGCCTCGACCTCAACATGGAGCTGCCGCAGGGGCACCAGCATGGCCTGGGCCAACAGGATGAGCTGTCCCAGGGACCGGCCCACCTTCAGGATCAAGTGTGATGATAGCACCCGCTCCGCAGCTTCCCGGCTGCAGCCACTTTCGGGTATACAGAGAGCCACCCCTGCCCTCTGTATATTATGGAGATATGATACACTAGAGATTGAACATACCTGAATACTGAAATGCTCTCTATTTAAGATGCTTCTATCTTTGGGTTTATAGCACTCACCAGATATATTAAGAAATGCCAGGCTGTCTCCACTCTTAACTGAATTTTTTAGTTTTGTATTGCTTGTGATGATGTGTATTTTTATAGCTGCCTTTGACAGAACTAGTTAATTTGGTGTATATGAATCTTTCTCAAAAATTTCATTAAAACTCTAGTTCCCGTGTACTCGATTTTCTGTGGGGAATTAGTCAAATAGAAGGATTTTTTGTTTTGTTTTGTTTTTTTAATTTAGTGTAACTGATAATACCTGTAATTGACAGGTGATGCATAAAAATTAAAGAGGGGAGAATAATTACTTAGTTCAATTACATGGCTCTAAACACCTCCATTCAACATATTTAATGCACAGTGCTATTTCTATGTATTCCTTTGTTGTTTTTTTGACTTCTTTTCTCCATCAAAGTGAGACTACAGTTGACTCTTTGTTCTCTTATCTTATTTTGCATAACGCTCTTACTGTTTATGTTCTATAAGTTTTTCATGTAATAATTGTCTTTGCAAAACTGGAAAATGCCAACTTTGTTTATGGGAAAAAATATTTGCTCATTTATATTTGCTATTTAAATAGAGTTTTCTAAAAGACTTACCAAGCTCCCTAACATCTTTCTAGCTATTTTCCTATTTCTACCTTACACTTAGCTTACTTAGACTTCTTATAAAGCATGTTAATTAGCATGGCAGTCATAATAATCACTCTAACATTGCCAAAGGACTGTTGATTGGTTTGGGAAAATCCTGGGACTGTGTGTTTGCAGGTTTTGTTTTATTTTTAAAAACCAAAAGTAGAAATAAAATTAGAACTGTATTTTAAGTTCTAATTACTTGCATTATTTATTGGTCTTAAAGCAACAACTCTTAGAGAACCTTGGGAATATAAATTGAAATATTTGACTAAGTCGTGCAAATAACTTAAATATACATCCAGCCTGTTGGAAGTCTGGGAAGAGGGAAAGAGGTGGGATTGGAGGTCAAGCTTAACTATAAGGCTACAGCCCACCTGTACTTCCTTTCATCTTCCTGGGCATAGTTGTGTATTCTCTGGCTGAAAAGCACAGCAGTAGCCTCAAAATATGGAGAACAGTGACTTGCTTTTGCACTGGCAGATATATTTCTCTAAGTTAAAGACCTAAGCATTTTTTAACTCCTTCCTCTCACTGCAAGATTTTTCCAAAAGAGAATTCCTATGTTTCAGAATATAATTATAGGGATTCTTCTGAGTCCTTTGAAAAATTCGTAACCAAGTATTCACCATTATAATCTATTTTCCAGTGTGAATAAGTGTGTTCAAGAAAAAAAAAATTATTAACAGGTAGAGAAGGAATGAACCTCATATTTTACACCTCTTGGTTGTCTGCCCAGCATCTTTTCTCGAGAAATCAGTTCCCCTGTCACCCCTTGTTTGTAACAGAAGCAGCCATGCATGGGTTCAGCAAAAGTTTTAACCCCTCTTTAGACTGGAAAAAAGTAATTACAACTTAAAAACAGTTTAGTGTTGAATACTTTGGTAAATTGAAGACCTTTTCATAGTGCAAACATTCCCAGCAAAATTAATATATTTTGTGAGATTAAACAATGTTTGTTTATGCTTGAACTTTCTCAAAATATGTTCATTTCAAACTAGGCTGAATGTACATTTTTATGAACCATAAATATTATTTTCAGAAGCACAGTAGGCCCATGAATTATTTCCTCACCTTTGCATTGATAAAATGCTGAAATGTAAATCCCAGAAATTTATCAAATAAATAATTTTAAACTGAAAAAAAAAATTACTGATCCGACCCCATGCCATGGAGAATGATTCAGTATTTTGCAGAATCTATGATGTTAAAGAGGGTTCCTTGAAGTCACAATGATGACTGGATGTTTGTCCTGCACCCCCCTTTCCAATCTCTAAGAGTAACTCCACCTCACCTCCCACAGCAGATTTGCTGAGTGTTTGTCTGCCAGGAATTGTTCGATTTGTTTGTTTGTCACTGTTTCAGTTTGCTAAAGCTGCCATTATGCAAAATACCAGAAATGGATTGGCTTTTACAAAGGGGGCTTATTAGGTTTAAAATTTACAGTTCTAAGGCCATAAAAGTGTCCAAACTAAAGCATCAACAAGAGGATACCTTCACCAAAGAAAGGCTGATGGCATCTGGAACACCTCTGTCATCTGGGAAGGCACGTGGCTGGTGTCTGCTGGTCCTTTGCTCCTGGGTTCTGGTTTCAAAATGGCTTTTTCCAAAATGTCTGGGCTTTTGTTTCTCTTAGATTCTCTCTCTCAGCTCCTGTTATATCCTTGCTTGTTCTCCCAGGGCTTTTGTCTCTAAGCATCTGGGGGTCGTCTCTTAGCTTCTTCAGGGCATACTCTGGGCTTCATCTCTTAGCTTAGCATCTCCAACCATCCTTCTGTCTGCATCTCCAAGCATCTGGGTCTGCGTCGGCCCCTGAGCTCTCTTAAGGACTCCAGTAAACTAATCAAGACCCACCTTGAATGGGCAGGGTCACACCTCCATGGAAATAATCTAATCAGAAGGTCTTACCCACAGTTGGGTGGATCACATCTCTATGTAAACAACCTAATCAAAAGATCCCACCCATAATAAGTCTGTACCCACAAGATTGGATTAAAAGAACATGGCTTTTGTGAGGGACATAATAGATTAAAACCAGCACAGTCGCCTACATTTACTCCTCACATAAGTCCTGGGAGGTAAATATTATATCCTTTGTTTAGGTGAGGAAACTGAAGCTCAGAGAAGGTGAGTAACTTGACCATGGACACATAGCTAGCAAGTAATGGACCCAGGATTTGAACTTAGGTCTGATTCAAGGGCCCATGCACTTAAACACCACCAACTAGGACGTGTGCTTTGTGCAGAGTGGATTTAATTGCATTTTTTTCTTTTTTAATGCTATTTTATTGAGATATATTCACACACCATACAATCCATCCAAAGTATACGATCAATGGCTCACAGTATCATCAACATTTAATTGTATTTTAGCAGGCATTGGTTGAGCACCTACTAAGTGCTAAGAATTCAAAGTCATTGGACAGAATAGAAGGTCAAAGTCATTGGATAGAATAGAAGGGTTGGGGCACTGGGTTTGGAGAGGGACAGAGGGGATGATAAGCAATGTGGAGAGAACACAGTCTGCCAAGAGATTTGATGACACATTAGCATGCTAAAATTCTATCCTTAAAGCTGTGGAAAACATAGGTGGGATTGGAAAGAGGTATAGTATAATGAATTCAGTATTTTAGAAACAGGTGAGTGGTGGTATTATGTATGAGGGACATTTGAGTAAGGCAGAGAAATCTCCATTCCAGGTGAGAGAAAGGGAAGATCTAAATTATTCTGATTTAATGAGAATGCAGTAATATATTGATTTCCTGTGGCTACTGTGACATATTAACACAAACTGAGTGGCTTGAAACAACAGAAATTTATTCTCTCACAGTTCTGGAGAACAGAAGTCTGAAATCAAGGTGTCGGCAAGACCACACTCCCTGTGAAGACCTTTAGGGTAGAATACTTCCTTATCTCTTCCATCCTCTGGTGGCTCCTGGCATTCCTTAGCTTGCTCCTTGACATCACACCAATCTCTGCCTTCTTCTTCACATGGTCATCTTCCCTCTGTATTTCTCCATCTTCACATGGTCATCTTCCCTCTGTATTTATCTGTGTATCTGTTTCTTCTCCACTTATATTGGATTAGAACCAGTCATATAGGATTAAGGCCCATCATAAATCAGTATGAGCTCCCCTTAATAAATTATATCTGCAAAGACCCTATTTCAAAATAAGGTCATATTCACAGGTACTGGGGTTAGGACTTGAACATATCTTTTGGGGGGATACAATTCAACCCAATGTGAGGAAGACGTGCCAGAGAGTGCTCAGTTGAGGTCCTTGACTAGAACAAGGGAGAGAAAATAAAAGATCACTGCTCATGTGAGGAGATTTGGCGGCATGAAAGAGGGTAATAACTTGGACCCCTACCTCACACCTTTACATAAAATCTCTGGTGGATTATGAAATTAAATTTGGACAAAACTTTGAAGCTTTTAGAATATACTATAGGAGAATATCTTCATGACATGGAGCCAGAGAAAGTTTTCTTAAAACACAAAAAGTGGTAAACATAAAGCAAAAGACTGAAACATTTGACTGCATTAAAATAAAGAATTTTTATTCATTGAAAGACTCCATAAAGAGACAAGCTTTGACAATGTAGGAGAAGATATTTGCAACACATTCGCAAACAAAGGACTCACATCCAGAATGTATAAATACCTACATATCAATGGGAGGGGGGGACAACTCAACATGCAAATAGGCAAAACATTTAACTAAGCTTTTCAGAAAAGTGGAACTCTAAATAGACAATAAGCATATGAAAAAATGTTCAACCTCGTTGTTAAAGAGATAACACAAATTAATATCATGATGATATAACACTATACACGTATCATATTGGCAAACACTTAAAAGTCTGGTAATTCCAAACATTGGAAAAGATGTTCAGCAAAGGTAACTCTCTTACACTGTTGATGAGTGTGCAAACTGGTACCATCTTTTTGAAAAATGGGTTAGCATATTCTGATAAATGTTAAGATACCCATACTCATCAGTATACACTAGAGAAACTCATGCATACATTCACCCAGATACATGTACAAGTTCCTCATGGTTTCCATCTGTGTGGTTTTGCTCTATGCTTTGAAGTATTTCTTCCACTTGATTTTGCCAGTCACAATTTGTCTCCCAATAATGACCAGCCTTTTCTTTTAATTAGCTGCTGAATTGTGCAGTTGGGAAGTCATGGTGACTCCAAAGATATTTTTCACCACAAGTAAATCTTCCTAAGTGTTCATATTATTTTTTAAAAGCAGTTTTATTCACACACCATACAACCCACCCAAGTGTACAATCAGTGACTCTCAGTATAATCACAGAGTTGTGTATTCATCACCACAATTGTAGAACATTTTCATTGATCCAAAAAGAAAAACCCCATACCCATTATACCCCATTATTAACACTTAGCATTGTGGTGGCTTTCTTACAATTGATAAAAGAATATTTAAAAATTACTGTTAACTATACTCCAGAGTTTGCATTAGGTGTATTTCTTCCCATATACCACCTTATTCTTAACTCCTTGTAATGATGACATATATTTGTTCTAATTCATGGAAGAACCTTGTTATATCTGTCCACCTTCATTGTCCACAACAGGGTTCACTATATTATACGGTCCTATTTTATATCCTCTATCTTTCCTTCCGGTGACATACATGACCCTAAACTTCCCCTTTGAATCACAATCACACACATGATTCAGCAATGTTATTTACATACACCATATTGTGCTACCATCACCTCTACCCATTTCTAAATATTTACAATCAACATTATTAAAAATTCTGCACAAATTAAGCATCAGCTCTCTGTTCTTTACCCTCATTCTATCTTCTGGTAACCTATATTCCAGATATTAATTCAATGAATTTGCTCATTATATTTAGTTCATATTAGTGAGATCATACAATATTTGTCCTTTTGGGCTTGGCCTATTTTGCTCAACATAATGTCCTCAAGGTTCATCCATGTTGTCACATGTTTCAGAACTTCATTCCTTCTTACAGCTGAATAATATTCCATTGTATATATACACCACATTTTGTTTATCCATTCATCAGTTGAAGGACACTTGGGTTGTTTCCATCTTTTGGCAATTGTGAATAATGATGCTATGAACATTGGTGTGCAAATGTCTGTTCACGTCCCAGCTTTCAGTTCTTCTGAGTATATATTTAGTAGCAGGATTGCCAGATAATATGGCAGTTCTATAGTTAGGAACCACCAAACTGTCTTCCACAGCATGTATACCATTTTACATTCCCACCAGCAGTGAAGGTCCTATTTCTCCACATCCTCCACAACACTTGTAGTTTTCTGTTTGTTCTAGTAGGTGTGAAATGATATCTCATTGTGGTTTTGATTTGCACTTCCCTAGTAACTAGTGATGTTGAGCATCTTTTCATGTGCTTTTTAGCAGTTTGTATTTCCTCTTTGGAAAAATGTCTGTTCAAGTCTTTTTGCCCATTTTTTTTTAAAAAAGCAGTTTTATTGAGATAAATTCACATACCATACAATCCATCTAAAGTGTACAATCACTGCTTTCTGGTATATTCACAGAGTTGTGCATATATCACCACAGTCAATTCTAGAACATTTTCAACATGAAGAGGGTTCACTATGTTATATAATCCCATGTTTCAAACTTTGGCTTTTCCTTTAGTGACATACAAGACCATGAACTTTCCCTTTCAACCACAATTGCACCCAAATATCATCACTGTTAGTTCCACTCACTATATTGTGCTCCCCTCACCTCCATCCCTTTCCAAACATCTACAATCAACTTTAATACATATTCTGCAAAATTAAGCATCAGCTCCCCATTCTCTGCCCTCATTCTATCTTCTGGTGACCTATGTTCTAGATCTTAACAAGATAAGTTTGCTAATTATGTTTAGTTCATATTAGTGAGATCATACAATACTTGTCCTTTTGTGTCTCACTTATTTCACTCAACATAATGTCCTCGAGGTTCATCCATGTTGGCGCATGCATCAAGACTTCATTCCTTCTTACAGCTGCATAATATTTCATTGTGTGTATATACCACAGTTTATTATTCATCAGTTTTGGACACCTGGGTTGTTTTCATATTTTGGCAATTATGAATAATGCCACTATGAACATCAGTGTGCAAATGTCAGTTCACATCCCTGTTTTCAGTTCTTCTGGGTTTACATGTAGTAGCAGGATTGTCAGATCATATGGCAGCTCTATACTTAGCTTCCTGAAGAGCAGCCAAACTGTCTTCCACAGTAGTGGTACCATTTTACATTCCCACCAGCAGCAAATAAGTGTCCCTATTTCTCCACATCCGCTCCAACACTTGTAGTTTCCTGTTTGTTTACCATTGGTTATTCTAGTAGGTGTGAAATGATATCTCATTGTGGTTTTGATTACATTTCCCTAATAGCTAGTGAAGATGAGCATCTTTTCATGTGCTTTTTAGCCATTTGTGTTTCCTCTTTGGAAAAATGTTGAATTATTCAAGTCTTTTGTCCATTTTTAATCTTTTTAATTGTTGATTTGTAGGATTTCTTTATATATTCTGGGTATTAAATCCTTATCAGATACATGGTGTGCCAGTTTGAATGTATTATGTCCCCCAGGAAAACCATATTCTTTGATGCAATCTTGTAGGGCAGATGTTTTAGTGCTGATTAGATTGGAATTCTTTGAGTGTTTCCATGGAGATGTGACCCACCCAACTGTAGGTTGTTGCTGACAGGGCGGCGCAAGAATGAGACACAGACACAAAGTTAAGAATTAAGGGAGCAGGGGGCCCACTGCATCTCATGCTAAGTGGACGATAATGCACCTTTGCTCCAGTTATTTATTTCAGAAGATCAGGGAGTATGTGCTAAATGTCCTCAGGCTCGGGAGAGCCCACCAGATACCTATGTTTACATCCTGTTGCATATCAGAAGGAACAATCTAGGTTTAGGACAATGGTAAATGTTGTCATCATAGTCACAAGACACATATCTTTACAGGGTGGGCCCGCACGGTGTTCCATGCAGGCCTGAGGCTTAGCATTCTAAGCCACCACCCTAGATATGCCTCAGGCCACATGGAAGACTCAGTTTCCCACATGTCCCCCTTTTTATTTTAGCCACTGGCCAGATCTCTGTCTGCCACTTGGGCTCCGATCTGAGCCGGGCGTGGGAAACAAAGTAGCGATGGGGGCAGGAGACCTCCCTTAAAGGGGGTGAGGGTTCAGACCCTTGCAAAGCTGGGGGGGGGGTTCTGTGCCCCACCTCTGTTAGCACCCAAGTTTTCTTCTGATGGCCCCTCTGTGACTGTGCCTGTCTTAGGTTGTTCCTTCCCTGAGGAATCTTACCCGTCTCTGGCTAACCAGCCATCCTCCGGGGCCATACAGGGTGATGTAAGGGAGGGGCAATGCCCCCCAAGAGGGTTAGTTTTGTCTCCTTGACAGCCTATGCCCTGTGGCCTCCATGCCCAACAATGGTTTGGACCCAGGCAGCCAAAATAAGAAGGAGGGAAAACTGAACGAACTGTTTTCTTTTGCATTGCCAATGTTTATATCTTGTTGCAGCAATGGGGGGTTAGGAATAGAAGCCCAATAGGTATAATGAGCACATGCCGGAGATATACTCACAGCAATAGCAATAAGAGCCAACATTGCTGCAGTCAGGTCAGGACCTGTTACTGGCAACATGGCTTGCTGGACTTTTTTTTTCTGCATCCTGACACAGCTTTTTTATCTGACCCCAAGTTGGATGTTGGGCTTCCCTAGTTCGGGGTGTTGGCCCGATCACTGTTGTCTTCAGCATCAGACCCTGGAACTGCATCACTGGTGGCTCGACGTCCCATAGGAATTTTCTTTTCTTTGCTGGGTTCATGGTACGGCTTCAGTCGTCGGGCTGGTATCCAAAGTGGTGCTCGTCCGTCACCTGGGGAAACACAAGCATAACCTCTTCCACATGTTAATAAAGTACCCATTGTCCATTCATTAGTTAGCATGTCCTTCCACCATATAGGAGGTGCTTTCTGGAAATAATGTTTCAGTGTTGTCTTTTCAGCTGGAAAATGTTGTTCTGCGGCAGTGCCACCCAGTTTTTCATAAAAATTTAGAAAATTTAAAGTAAATAAAGCTTTTGATAATCATTCATGGGGAGTTCCATCATCTCCCCCCTTTTTGTTTTGTTAACATAGTTTTTAAAGTATGATGGGCACGCTCAACAATAGCTTGTCCTCGGGGATTATAAGGAATACCAGTGGTATGATGAATGCCCCAAGTTGTAGTAAAAGTAGCAAATTTTGCAGATTGTATAGGCTGGGCCATTATCAGTTTTTAAAGCATGGGGCAAGCCCATAGAGGCAAAACAGGCAAAAAGGTGAGTACGAACATGTCGAAATGTTTCACTGGTTTGTGCTGTGGCCCAAAGAAAGCCAGAGTATGTGTCAATGCTGACATGAACAGTGGCTAAGTGGCCAAAGGAAGGGATATGAGTAACATCCATTTGCCATAAATCATTGGGGGCTAGACCACGAGGGTTAACACCAGGATCCTGCAAAGGTGGAGCAGTAAGGAGTTGACAATTAGGACAAGAAGAAACAATATCTTTAGCTTGTGTTCTAGTAAGGGAAAATCGAGCCATGAGTCCTTTCACATTAAGATGAGTAAGTGAGTGAAAATGAGAAGCTTCTGAAATAACAGGCAGTAATAATTTATCCGCAGCAGCATTGCCAGCTGCTAAAGGGCCTGGGAGGTTGGTATGGGAATGAATATGGGTAATATAAAAAGGAGATACACGAGCGTGAATAGCTGATTGTAGCTCAAGAAAAAGGTTAAATAAACAAGGAGGCAACTGTTGCTTAATGGATGCTGTTTCAATTTTACTAGCTACATGAACAACATAGGCAGAATCAGATAAAATATTAACAGCCTCAGAAAAATCTGTTAAGACGGCTATTACAGCAGCCAGTTCAGCTTGCTGGGCAGAGAAATGAGGAAGATCTAAAACTTTGGACTTAGGGCCAGTATAGGCAGCTCGACCTTTAGATGACCCATCAGTAAAAACAATGGGAGCATTGATTAAAGGTTCACAAGAAGTATACTTAGGCAGTATCCATTGTGTACGTCGAATGAACTGGAAAAGATCATTTTTTGGATAATGATTATCCAGCTGGCCAACATAGTCAGCTAGAGCAATTTGCCAAGCTAGATGTTGCTACAAAATAACTGAGAGTTCTTTAGCAGTTATAGGGAGCACAATTAAACGAAGGTCAAAACCATTGAGTTGTTTTGCCTTTTTTCTGGCTTGAGCAACTAAAGTAGCTAAGAGATCTAGATAAGGGGAAATGGATTTTACGGAAGAATTGGGCAAGAAGATGCATTCTACAAGCTTATCATTTTGCAAAAGCAAGCCTGTGGGGGATTTGGGAGTGGAAAAGATAAGTTAGAGATAAAGGTTGTGTAGGATCAACACAGGATATCTGAGCTTGTTGAACTTTAGCTTCCACTAATTGCAATTCCTCCTCTGCAGCTGAAGTTAAAGATCTAGGGCTGTTTAATTTAGAATCCCCACAAAGGAGAGAAAATAGGTTGGAGAGCTCATAGTTAGCTATACCTACTTTGGGGTGAAGCCAATTAATATCCCCTAGTAGATTTTGTAAATCATTTAAGGTGGTAACAGCATCTCTGCGGAGTTGTACTTTTTGGGGTTGAATTGTAAGTCTATTGATACTAGAACCCAAATACTGTACAGGCAAAGTGCATTGCACTTTGTCAGTAGCAATATGCAATCCTACATCCTGTAAAGCTTTTTGAACAGCATAGAACAAAGCTTCTACTTCAGTCTCCTGAGGTGCAGAGCACAAAATATCATCCATATAATGGATTATATAAGCTTTAGGAAAATTTAAATAGATTGGCTGTAAGGCATGGTCAACATAATATTGACATATTGTAGGACTATTTAACATAACTTGTTGTAAAACCTTCCACTGATATCGTTTAGAAGGGGTTTTATTAAGGGACAAAATAGTAAAAGCAAATTTTTCTTTATCTTGATCAGCTAAAGGGATGGAAAAGAAACAGTCTTTAATATCAATGACCACTAAGGCCCAGTTTTCAGGAATCATGCTAGGATTGGGGAACCCAGGTTGTAAAGGTCCCATGGGCTGAATAACAGCATTAACACCTCTTAGGTCAGTTAACATTCTCCATTTTCCTGATTTTTTCTTTATTGGGAACACAGGAGAATTCCAAGGACTGAAAGACTCTTCGATATGCTGCAAGGACAATTGTTCTTGAACCAATTCATGTAAAGCCTCTAATTTTTCTTTTGTAAGCGGCCACTGCTCTACCCATACCAGTTTTGTTGTAGTCCATACTAATGGGACAGGTTGGGGAGGCAAATGAACAGTGGCCGCCACTAAAAAGGTTTATATCCTAAACCAAATTGATCACATTTTGGTGAGACTTGTGTGGGTGAAGGGGTACCTTGCAAACGTACGCCAAGCCCACAGCTAGGGGCATACCCCATATTTGCCATCATTTTGTGGCTTTGAATACTGTACACTCCACTAGGAGGAGGGATATGTACAGTAGCACCCCATTGTTCAAGTAGGTCTCTGCCCCAAAGATTAAGAGGCAGAGCAGCCACATAAGGTTGTAAAGTGGCCTTCTGTCCCTCAGGGCCAAGGCAAGGCAAAATATGAACACTTTGCATAAGTCCCTGAGGGGAGCCTAGGCCCACAACAGTAATTCGTGCTTCTTGCAAAGGCCAATGTCGGGGCCAATGTTGTTGACTAATAATAGAGACATCTGCGCCCGTATCTATAAGTCCAGTAAAGCTATGCCCATGAATTGTAAGAGTACACATAGGGCGCGGCTCCTGCAGAGCCTCTGTGAGAAAAATTCCTGCCTTTCCTGTGCTACCAAAACTTCCATTTTCCCAATTTTTAGAGGAGGAACCAACAGGTACATAAGGTAATAATAAGAGTTGAGCAATCCTTTCGCCTTTATGGGCAGTCCATGGAATAGAAGAAGACATGACCACCTGAATTTCCCCAGTATAGTTAGAGTCAATGACTCCAGTGTGTACACGAACACCCTTAAGATTGAGAGAACTGCATCCAAGCGAAAGACCCACCGTCCCTTTAGGTAAGGGGCCATAATAGCCGGTGGGGACCTTAACAGGATTACTGGGGAGAAGACATACCTCAGCATTGGCAGCGAGGTCTACTGTTGCGCTCCCTGCTGTAGCTGGTGAAAGCTCCAAGACGGAGGGCTTGGAGTTGGTGGAGGGACAGCCTGCAGATTTTGATGTTGGATTGGGAATGCTCCCTTTCTGCGAGGGGCTGGGAGCCCGCCCCGATTGCTGTTTCCTGAAAGGGAGGTGCCGTCCTTATGAAAAGCAGATCGGCACTGGTTAGCCCAGTGTCGACCTTTTTGGCATTTTGGGCACATACCAGGCTGCTTTTGTGAAGATTTATTTTTAAAGTGACCACATTCTTTTCTGGTATGACCCACTTTTCCACAGGAAAAGCATTTTCCTGGGAAACGAAAGCCAACTCTCAAATTAGCCATGGCTTGAGCCATCATTTCTGCTTTATAACCTTCAGTCCCAATATCTTGGCATAAACGAATATAGCCAGTAAGATCAGCTTTACCTTTAAATGGGGCAATGGCTCGTTGACAATCTTTATTAGCATTTTCATATGCTAGCAGCTGCAAAATAGTATCGGCAGCCTCTGAACTAGTAATCTGCTGGTGTATTGCCTCTTGGAGCCGGGCAATGAAATCTGGATACGATTCTTTCGGCCCTTGTAAAACCTTTTGAAAGGATTGTGCAGCTTTACCCTTAGCTTCAGTTTTGTTCCAACCTTGCAAACAACAACGGCGAATCTGCTCGATTGCCTGATCATTATAAACAGACTGATTTTCAACAGTGGAATAAGCTCCTTGGCCCAGTAATTGATCTAGATTTATACTTAGTTTCTGTTGCCGATTATGTGCAGCCTGTCGTTCTGCATGCTCAGTCCACCAAGTCCTAAATTGTAGATATTCTCCTGGGCTAAGGACTGTACAGGCTAATGTGGTCCAATCTATGGGAATTAGACGAGAACCTTCAGCTAAACTTTGCGATATGCCAACTGAAAAAGGGGAATGAACCCCATACGTTTGTACAGCTTTTTTCAATTCTTTAAGAACTGCAAATGGGACATGCTCATGGAAGTAACTATAAACTCCATCAGGATAATTAGCGTCTCAGCCAGGAGGCACTTCTTCACGAACCGTAACAGGGAAGGCAACAGGACAACATATGGCCTCTAAATCTCCTTGCCGCCTGGCTTCTGCCAGACCCCGCTGTATGCCAGAGAGGCGGGCAGGTTTAACTGCCGGGGTACAGCTATGTGCTGGAAGAGGCGGCGGAGGAGGCGGGGGCCATTCCTCCCAGCAAGGTGCAGAAGGAGGTTTGGGGCATTGACAAGAATAAAAGACTTGAGATTTTACTGGATCTTTTTTACCCTTATCATCATCAGAAAGAGGATTGGGACCAGTATTGTCATCTGACTCATATTCTTCCTCGTCATCATCAGTTTTTAAAGTCTCAAGAACAGACTTAATTAAAGACCATGTAGACCAAATAGTAATAGGTAAATTAACTCCTTGCATATGTTTTTGTTTCAATTCCTTACCTACCCGCTCCCAGTCATACAATTCAAGGGAGCCAAGGGTAGGGAACCAAGAGCAGTATTTTTCAATAACCTGCAGCAATTCTAAGATTTGTGACTCCCCCACCTTGACACCGCTGGCCCGCAGCAGCTGCCGTAAGAGGGAAATATAGGGAACATATTTATTGTGTCCTTCAACATTACCCATTACCCTGCTTAAAATGCTCGGGGTCGTTCTACAAGGAACGCATACAAACACGGCCGTTACCTCCACCCGAGTTCCAGCGCCGCTGTACCTCAGTCGTTCAAGCGATTCTTCTGTCAGGAACCAGGTCCGGTTCTTCGGGCCCCACGCTGGGCGCCACTTGTTGCTGACAGGGCGGTGCAGGAATGAGACACAGACACAAAGTTAAGAATTAAGGGAGCAGGGGGCCCACTGCATCTCGTGCTAAGTGGACGATAATGCACCTTTGCTCCAGTTATTTATTTCAGAAGATCAGGGAGTATATGCTAAATGTCCTCAGGCTCGGGAGAGCCCACCAGATACCTATGTTTACATCCTGTTGCATATCAGAAGGAACAATCTAGGTTTAGGACAATGGTAAATGTTGTCATCATAGTCACAAGACACATATCTTTACAGGGTGGGCCCGCACGGTGTTCCATGCAGGCCTGAGGCTTAGCATTCTAAGCCACCACCCTAGATATGCCTCAGGCCACATGGAAGACTCAGTTTCCCACAGTAGGTGATAATTCTGATGAGATAATTTCCATGGAGGCATGGCCCCACCCATTCAGGGTGGGCCTTGATAAGTGGAGCCATGTAAATGAGCTGACAAACAGAAGGAACTCAGTGCAGCCATGAGTGACATTTTGAAGAGCAACTGAGATTGACATTTTGGAGAGAAACTGAAGCCTAGAGAGGAACTTCCTGGGAGAAAGCCATTTTGAAACCAGAACTTGGAGCAGATGCCAGCGACGTGCCTTTCCAGCTAACATAGGTTTTTCGGACGCCATTGACCATCCTCCAGTGAAGGTACCCAATTGCTGATGTGTTACCTTGAACACTTTATGGCCTTAAGACTGTAACTGTGTAACCAAATAAAACCTCCTTCAAAAAAAAGCCAATCCATCGCTGGTGTTTTGCATTCCGGCAGCATTAGCAAACTAGAATATGTAATTTCCAAATATTTTCTCCCATTGAGTAGGCTTCCTTTTCATTATTTGACAAAGTCCTTTGAAGCACACAAGTATTCATTTTTGAGGAGGTCCCATTTATCTATTTTCTTTCCTTG
The DNA here is from genome assembly GCF_015220235.1 of Choloepus didactylus. Classification (NCBI taxonomy): domain Eukaryota; kingdom Metazoa; phylum Chordata; class Mammalia; order Pilosa; family Megalonychidae; genus Choloepus; species Choloepus didactylus. The sequence continues at coordinate 45,773,604 of NC_051334.1, read as the reverse complement.
CTGTTGCTTTGGGTGTAAAGTCTAAGAAACCACTGCCTACCACAAGATCTTGAAGATTTTTCCCTACATTTTCTTCTAGGAGGTTTATGGTCCTGGCTCTTATATTTAGGACTTTGATCCACTTTGAGTTAAATTTTGTATAAGGTGTGAGACAGGGCTCCTCTTTCATTCTTTTGGATATGGATATCCAGTTCTCCCAGCACCATTTGTTGAAGAGACTGTTCTGTCCCCATTGAGTGGACTTGATAGCCTTTCCAAAAATCAATTGACCATAATTTTTTGGTCTATTTCTGAAATCTCAATTCAATTCCATTGATCAATATGTTTATCTTTATGCCAGTACCATTCTGTTTTGACCGCTGTAGCTTTGTAATATGCTTTGAAGTAGGAAGTGTGAGTCCTCCAACTTTATTCTCCTTTTTCAATATGTTTTTAGCTATTCAAGGCATCTTATCTTTCAAAATAAATTTTATAATTGGCTTTTCCATTTCTTCAAAGTATGCCATTGGAACTTTGATTGGGATTGTGTTAAATATGTAAATAAATTTGAGTAGAATTGACATCTTAATGATATTTAGTCTTCCAATCCAAGAACATGGAATGTCCTTCCATTTATTTATTTGTCTCTTCTTTGATTTCTTTAAGCAGTGTTTTGTAGTTTTCTGTGTGCAGGTCCTTTACATCCTTAGTTAAATTTATTCCTAGATATTTGATTCTTTTAGTTGCTATTGTAAATGGAACATTTTTCTTGATTTCCTCCTCAGATTGCTCATTACTAGTGTATAGAAACACTACTAATTTTTGTGTGTTGATCTTGTACCATGCCACTTTGCTGAACTCATTTATTAACTTTAGTAGCTTTGCTGTAGTTTGGAGGGACTTTCTAAATATAGTATCATATCATCTGCAAAGAGTGAAAGTTTTACTTCTTCCTTCCCTATTTGAATGCCTTTTATCCCCTTTTCCTGCCTAATTGCTCTAGCTAGAACTTCTAGCACAATGATGAATAACAGTGGTGACAGTTGTCATCCTTGTCTTGCTCCTGATCTTGGAGGGAAAGCTTTTGGTATTTCACTATTGAGTATGTTAGTTGTGGGTTTTTCATATATTCCATTTATCATGTTGAGAAAGTTTCCTTCTATTCCTATCTTTCAAAGTGTTTTTTATAAGAAAGGATGCTGGATTTTCTCAAATTCCTTTTCTGTGTCAATCTATATGATCATGTGGTTTTTTCCATATTATGTTTTACTCAAGTGGTTATCTTGAACAAGTTTTTTCAGACACTTGTTCTGGTTTTCTAAAGCTGCTGATATGCAAAATACCAGAATTGGATTGGCTTTTATAAAGGGGATTTAATAGGTTACAAATTTACTGTTCTAAGGCCATAAAAGTGTCCAAACTAAGGCATCAACAAGAGGATACCTTCACTCAAGATAGGCCAATGGCATCCAGAATACCTTTGTCAGCTGTGGTTGGTGTCTGCTGCTCCTTTGCTCCTGGGTTGCATTTCAAAATGGCTTTTTCCAAAATGTCTCTGAGTGTCTGTCTCTCTTTGCTTCTCTTGGCTCTCTGCTTGGGTCTCCTGGAGTGTTTCTCTCTTAGCATCTGGAAGTCTTCTCTTAGCTTCTATGGGGCAAACTCTGGTCTTCACCTCTTAACTTAGCATCTCCAAACATCCTTCCATCTGCATCTCCTAGCATCTCCAAGCATTTGTGTTTGTGTCAGCTCTGAGATTCTCTCTAAAATTTCTCTCTCAGCTTCTCTGAGTTCCTTCTCTCCATGAGCTCTCTAAAAGGATTCCAGTAAACTAATCAAGACCCACCATGAATGGGCAGGTTCACACCTCCATGGAAATAATTTAATCAAAAGGTCTCACCCATACTTGGGTGGGTCACATCTCCATGGAAACATCCAATCAAAAGGTTCCACCCTACAAGATTGGATTAAAATATCATGGCTCTTCTGGGGTCCATAACAGCTTCAAACTGGCACACCTGTTATCCTTGTTCTGATTGATCTTCTCTCTCTAGCACTTGGTACTCCTTAGATGAGTTAATTCTACTTGGGATTAAGGTCAAGTAGGCCCCAAATTGGTGGAAGACAAAATGGTCCCATCCTCCATGAGCTTCCCATAGCAGCAAGCAGGCTCCTAGAACCCAGCTGAGGCCCCAGGAGAATACCTTCTTTCTTCCAGGTCTTCTCACACTTTCCTAGACTCAGATAAGAGAGGACAGAGTCCAACCCTTCACCTCCCTTAAGCCTCTTGGAAGTCAGGACAATAAAACCCACCCAGGGAGATCCAATGTCCCCCCTCTTCATCCCCTGAGATCCATGTCTTGGTTGCCTGCATTTTTCCAAGTATCCACCTCATTCTAATCCTTTCCCTGGGGCTCTCAACTCTGGTCACCAAGGCTTGACCAGGCCAGTAAGGAGAAAGATTCACCCAAGATCTCCCTGCTAGGACTCCCATGGGGCTCTAAGCCTCACTTGTCCCCAGATATCAGTCCTAGCAGCAGACTGGATCTGGGTTGCTACCAATATTCAGTTTGTCAACTTTACAGAATTCTAACTTTGAAGCATTTTTCAAAAGGCACTAAATTCTGATACCAAAACCTGCCAAAGATATCAGGAAAAAAAAATAAAACTATAGACAATCTCACTAATAACTTGAGATGCAAAAATACCAAATAAAATATTTTCAGTTGAATTCAGTGGCATATAAGAAAAATTCTACACTTGCTTCAATTCATTGCCAATTGAGAGGTCTCTATTCAAAAGCACAGATCTCATTTCTGATCTCTCACAGGGCTGTTCATATTTTAGATATTATTCTTCATATTGAGAGATTTCTTCCCCACCAGACTACACAAGTAGACTTTTTCTTTTTGTGGTTTGTCAGAAGCAAGACAGATAACCCCAACCACCAGCCACTTAACTGAAATACATTATATGAAAAGGATAAAGTTCCAGGCTAAAGATTTGAGAGACTATTCTGGTCTCTTGGACACACACTCTTTTCTGCTCTTGCTGGAGGTTGTTGTAGACTTCTCACTCAGCCTCTAGAGGGCAGCCAGGAAGAATAAATCACAATACAATTAATGCAAACTAAGGACTATAGTTAACAGTAACATTGTAATACTCTTTCATCAATTGTAACAAAGGTTCTATACCAAAGCTAAGAGTGAATAATTGGGGGGTATAAGGAATATGGGTTTTTTTTTTTTTTTTCAGAACAATGAGAATGTTCTCCAATTGATTGTGGTGGTGAATGTACAACTATGTGATTATACCAAAAGCCATTGATTGTACATTTTGGATGAACTGTATAGTATGTGAATAAAACTTAAAAAGAAATGAAAGGTGGGACATTACTACTGACCCACAGAAATAAAAAGGGTTATAAGAGGATATTATGCACAACTGTATGCCAACAAATTGTACAGCCTAGATGAAATGGGCAAATTACTAGAGACACAAACTACCTACACTGACTCAAGAAGAAATAGAAGATCTCAAGAAACCAATAACTAATATATAAATTGTATCAGTTAATTAAAAGCCTCCCAACAAAGTAAAGCCCAGGACCACAAGTTCTCATAGGTGAATTTTAACAAACATTCCAAGAGTAATTAACACCATATCTGCTCAAAATCTCCAAAAAATTGTTATTCCTTGGGGCCAATGTCACCCTAATACCAAAGTCAGATAAATATACTACAAGAAAAGAAAATTACAGCCAATATTGCTTATGAACATAGAAGCAAAAATCCTCAACAAAATACTAGCAAACCAAATCCAATAGCATGCTAAAAGAATTATACACCATGATCAAGTGGGATTTATCCAGGTAATTCAAGAGTGGTTCAGCATAGGAAAATGAGTTAAGGTAATACACCGCATTAACAGAATGAAGGAAAAAAAACCCCATGATCACCTCATTGATGCAGAAAAGGCATTTAACAAAATCTAGCACACCTTGTTAAAAACACAAAGAAAACTATGAATAGAAGGAAACTTCCTCAATATGATAAAGGGCATACATGAAAAACCCACTGCTCACATCATATTCAGTGGTGAAAGACTAAAAGCATTCCTTCTGAGATCAGGAACAAGTCAAGAATGCCCACTGTCACCACTGTTATTGAACATTGTACTGGAAATTCTAGCTAGAGCCATTAGGCAAGAAAAAGAAATAAAAGGCACCAAACTGGAAAGGAAGAAGTAAAACTTTCACTATTTGCAGATGACATGGTCCTATATACAGAAAATCAGTAAAACTCCAAAACAAAGCTACTAGAACTAATTAACAAATTCAGCAAAGTGGCAGGGTTCAAGATCACCACACATAATCAGTAGTGTTTCTATACAATAGCAATGAAAAATCCATAGGGGAAATCAAGAAAATATTCCATTTAAAATAGCATCTAAAAGAATCAAATATCCAGGAATAAATCTAACCAAGGATGTAAAGGAGTTGTATTCAGAAAACTACAAAAGGTTGCTAAAAGAAATCAAAGAAGACATAAATAACTGGAAAAACATTCTGCGTTCATGGATTAAAAGGCTAAATATTGTTAAGATATCAGTTCTACCAAAAGTAATTTACACTATCTCAAACAAAATTCCAACAGCCTTCTTTGTAGAAATGGAAAAATCAATCATCAAATTTATATGGAATTGGAAGAGGCCCCAAATAGCCAAAGCCATCTTGACAAAAAGAACAAAATTGGAGGAGTCATACTTAACAAAAACAGCATGGCACTGGCACAAGGATAGACATATAGAAAATGGAATTCAATTGAGAGTTGAGAAATAAACCCTCACGTCTATGGCCAACTGATTTTTGACAAAGTTGCCAATCCTGTCAATTGGAGAAGAATAGTCTCTTCAACTAATGATGCTGGGAAAACTGGATGTCCATAGGCAAAAGAATGAAGGTGCACCACTACCTTACACCTTATACCAAAATTAACTCAAAATGAACCTAAGGTCTAAATATAAAAATCAGAACAGTAAACCTTCTAGAAGAAACCATAGGCAAGCCTCCTCAGGACCTTGTATTTGGCCATGGTTTCTTAGACTTTATACCCAAAGCATGAGCAAAAAAGAAAAAATAGTTAATGGCACTTCATCAAAATTAAAAACTTTTGTGGAGCAAAGGACTTTATCATTAAAGTAAAAACACAGCCTACCCAATGGGAGAAAATATTTGGAAATTACATATCCAGTAGGGGTTTAATATCTAGAATATATAAAGAAATTCTGCAACTCAATGACAAAAAGGAAAACAACCCAATTTAAAAATGGGGAAAAGACTTGAATAAACTTTTCTCCAAAGAAGATATACAAATAGCCAGAAAGCACATGAAAAGATGTTCATCATTAGACATTAGGGAAATGCAATTCAAAACCACATCATTTCACACCCACTAGAATAGCTACTATTAAAAAATGGAAAATCACAAATGTTGGAGGGGTTGTGGAGAGGTACAAACACTCATTCATTGTTGGTGGTAATGTAAAATGGTGCAGCTGCTGTGGAAGACAGTTTGGCAGTTCCTCAGAAAGTTGAGTATAGAATTATCATATGACCCAGCAATCCCATTTCTAGTAATACCCAAAAGAATTGAAAGTAGGAATTTAAACAGATGTTTACACACCAATGTTCATAGCAGCATTATTCACAATTGCCAGAAGGTGAAAGCAACCCAAGTGTCCACCAACCAATGAATGGATAAATGACATGTGCTATATATATACAATAGAATATTATTCAGCCATAAAAAGGAATGAGGTTCTGATACTTGCAACAACATGGATGAACACAGAAGACAAAATCATAGAGTCAGAAAGTAGAATAGAGGTGACTAGAGGCTGGGTTTGGGTTAGGGAATGGGAGTTAATGATTAAATTGTACAGAGTCTCTACTTAGGTTGGTGGAAAAGTTTGGTAATGGATGGTGGTTGTTCTAGTTTTGCTAATGCTGCCAGAATGCAAAACACCAGAAATGGATTGGCTTTATAAAAGGGGGTTTATTTGGTTACACAGTTACAGTCTTAAGGCCATAAAGTGTCCAAGGTAACACATCAGCAATTGGGTACCTTCACTGGAGGATGGTCAATGGTGTCCGGAAAACCTCTGTTAGCTGGGAAGGCACATGGCTGGTGTCTGCTCCAAAGTTCTGGTTTCAAAATGGCTTTCTCCCAGAACGTTCCTCTCTAGGCTGCAGTTCCTCAAAAATGTCACTCTTAGTTGCACTTTGGATATCTGTCCTCTCTCAGCTTCTCTGGAGCAAGAGTCTGATTTCAATGGCCATCTTCAAACTGTCTCTCATCTGCAGCTCCTGTGCTTTCTTCCAAGTGTCCCTTTTGGCTCTGGCAGCTTGCTCCTTCTGTCAGATCTTATATAGTGCTCCAGTAATTTAATTCAGACCCACCCTGAATGAGCAGGCTAACACCTCCATGGAAATTATCCAGAGTCATTGCCCGCAGTTGTGTGGGGCACAACTCCATGGAAACACTCAAAGAATTACAATCTAATTAACACTGATAGGTCTGTCCACACAAGATTACATCAAAGATAATGGTGTTTGGGGTGACACAACACATCCAAACTGGCACAGTGGTGGTGAATGTCATTAACAGCACTGAATTATATATTTGAATGTTTTTAAAAGGGGAAATTTTAGATTGTATTTATGTTACTAGAATAAAAATCTTTTAAAAAGAACCATAGGACTATACAACACAAACAGGAGCATTTATGTAAACCATGGACTATATAGTAGTACAGTTATAATAATTTTCCTTTGTCAATTATAACAAATGTAACACACTAATGCAAGGTGTTAATACTGGGAAGGTGGTTTATGGGAACTGTATTTTCTGCATGATTTTTCTGTGAACCTATAACTTCTCTAATAAACAAAACAAAACAAAAACAAATATACCAGTGATCCCAGGATTTAAGGGGACTGTGACAAATAAATCAACCTGTATTACAAATTTAGGACACAACTTCATTGAAAGGGGTGGGGAAAAAAGGACCTGACCTAAGTAACTTTGGAAAATGGTGTTTCAATTGGTTACTGCAAGACTAAGACATAAAGAACTGCACATAAATACTGAACTCTAGTTTGTAAAGTTTTTTCTCACCAGGCTACAGGATAGTAATTCTGAAACTACATGTATTCTGGGGTTGAACTAATAAATTGTGGATAATAAGAACCATATTTCTCATTGTCAGAGTAATTACAAATAAAGGAGAGGGGAAGGTGGAAGGCTAGAATGAACCTGTGGTGCTGGATTCAAGTCAGAGATATCAGTATGAATTCATGTTCATTTTGGTATATACACAGATGGATAGAAAAAGGACTAATTATAGATATGTTTGTATGCATGTGTTAGTACACATACAAATATTTCCTAGTTCTGTCCTCCTTCATGGTCTAGAAACAGTGACACCCCAGTGGCAACAATCACACCAATCACTCAGATCGTGGTTTCTAATACCATTCTCCGATTAAAGGAACCAGACTTCCTTGGAGATATTACTAAATCAAGGGCTATGGCAGAGAAAATACAAGATGAGCCTGGAGTATCTTTTGATTCCAGAAAGTTAGCAAGTACTCAAAAGGAAAATGGATAGGGGCATATCAAATGTATGTGAGTCAACTTGAAAGAGTTACTATGGGCCAAAGTTGGAACAATTATAACCTCCAAATAAAATAACTAACCATGAGTACATAATGCTATAAATAAATAATTGAATAAAGAAATAAATTGGGGAGAAGGGACAAATATTCTTTACAGAAGAAATAATCCTTACAGAAGTATTCCAAATAATATATATTGATACTGCCACCTCCTGGATGTCAATCTTAATTCCCTTCCCTTTAGTGTGGTCTGGATTTAGTAACTCACCTCCAAAGAACAGAGTACAGCAAGGGAAAATAGTAACTTTAGAGTAGAGAAAACTAGTGGACACCACCTTAACCAAATGATCAAGGTCAATATCACTAGTAGATAATGTCATGTTGATATCACATACTCCCTGATATATGATGAGAAGGGCACTTCCCTCTGTAGTAGTCTTCCCCAAAACACATAACTCAAGTATAATCATGAGAAAATATCAAATAAACCCAAATTGAGGCTTACTGAGAGATCCAAGATGGTGGATTAGGAGAGACAGAGGAAAACCCTCCTCCATGAAAAACACTAGCTAAAAGACAGAGAGTGCTCCAGAAGACCAGTTCCAGGGTTCCACCAGCTGGGCAGGGACTTATATATCCATAGTGATTGAGCACTTGGAGAAGCCAAGAGCCTGCATCCGGAATCATTTAAGTCTTTGATCCAGAGAGCCACTGAGAAAACAGCAGCTGGACTCACACTGTGTTTGGAGATGGGTCAGAGTGGGACCCAAGGAGTGACCAGGGAGATGGCAGAGGGAGCTGCAGTCGATTGCAGTGGGGAGTGCCTTCCATGCCCTTGGCACCCACCTCAGTAATGGCATGGGTGATAGCCCTTTGCACATATGCAGCTGAAGGCCCCTAAGTCAGAGACAGTGCAGCAAGCAGATGTTTGCAGAAGTAGGTTATTTTCCACGCTCTGCACAACCATATTTGAAGTGGGCTGGTAGCCACCCCTTCATAGCACTGTGGCCAAGAGCCTCCTCAAGGGAACTCAGGATTTGGCTAGCTTCTGACAGAATAACACCTCTTCCACAGAAGCCCCCAGGGTGCAGAGCCAAGAGGCAGGGGAGCCACACAGAAGTGACAAGAACCCTACACCAAACCCAGGAACTTATGGGTCCATGGCAGAGAGGGATGGAAGGGAGTCTGAGCTGAAGGGGTTGATGCCTGCCACAGTCTCAGGAGACCACAGCTGCAAACCCGGGAATATCTGGGAGTACTTGGTCTTAAAGCCCTCTTCCCTGCCAAACTGCACAGGGCACAACCTCCAACCACAGGGTTGGCTGTCCCCATTGCACATGGAAAATTGGTGCACTGATTGGACATCCACATGTTTTGGACCCCCACTCACTGTATAAATGAAGTTGGGGAGAACTGGATTGAGGATAAGAGGTGGCTCGGGAGCTCCATCTGCTGGTAGGTCAGAGAAAGTGCACTCCAAGCTGTAGCTTTGCCACATTATAGACAAATGTTCCAATAATCCTGCATATCATAAAAGAACCCTATCAAGATAAGCAAATGTCAAGATGCCAAAAACAAAAGAAAATTACAAAGCATATGAAGAAAGCAGAAGATATGGATAAACCAAACACCCAAATTAAAAAGCCAGAGGAGACACAGAACTTGGAGTGATTAATCAAAGAAGTACACACAAACATCAATGTCACAGCAGAGGATACAAAGGATTTGAAGCAGTTCCTAGAGGAGCATAAAGAAGAATTTGCAAGAGTAAATTTAAAAAATAGAGGATCTTATGGAAATAAAAGAAGCAGTTGATCAAATGAAAAAGATTCTTGACACACATAATACTAGATTAGAGGAAGCTGAGGAAAGAATAAGTGAACTGGAAGAGTGTAGGTTGGAAAGTGAAAGCACAAAAGAATGAATGGTGAAAAAAATAAAAAAAAATTCTAAATGGATCTCAGGGGACATGATGGAAACATGAAGTGCACAAATATAAGAATCGTTGGTGTTCCAGAAGGCGAAGAGAAGCATAAAGGACTAGGAAGAGTGTTCAAAGACATTGTTGGAGAGACCATCTCAACCCTTCTAAATGACATATATATGAAAATCATAGATGCCCAATGAACTCCAAACAGAATAAATCCAAATAAACCCACTCCAAGACATATTCTGATCAGATTGTCAAATGCTGAAGAGAAGGAGCAAGTGCTGAAAACAGCAAGAGAGAAGCAATTCACCACATACAAGGGAACAACATAAGACTAAGTAGTGACTACTCAGTGACCACCATGGAGGTGAGAAGGCAGTGGTATGACATATTTAAAGTTCTGAAAGAGAAAAATGGCCAACCAAGAATTCTTTATCCAGCAAAGCTCTCCTTCAAATTTGAGGGAGAGCTTAAATTATTCACAGACAAATGCTGAGAGAATTTGCTAACAAGAGTCCTGCCCTACAAGAAATACTAAAAGGAGCCCTACCATAAAGAAGAGATATGAAGAAGGGCACAGAACCAAAGAGTTTTAGTAAGGATACATAAAAGGAAATAAAGAGAGAGAGGGGAAAAATATATCTGACAAATAAAAACAAAAGTATATGATGGCTGATTCTAGAACTGCCTTCACAGTAATAATATTGAATGTGAATGGATTAAACTGCAAATAAAAGATATAGATTGGCAGAATGGATTAAATATTATAAACCATCAATATGTTGCTTACAAGAGACTCATCTTAGACCCAGAGACAGAAAGAAATTGAAAGTGAAAGGAAGGGAAAAAATTCCATGCAAACTACAGCCAAAAGAAACTAGTAGTAGCATTATTAATCTCAGATAAAATAGACTTTAAATGTAAGGATGTCAGACAAAGAAGGACACTATATACTAATAAAAGGGACAATTCAACAAGAAGAAATAACAATCAAAAATGTCTATGCACCCAATCAAGATGCCCCAAAGTACATGAGATAAACATTGACAAAACTGAAGAAAGCAATATATGTTTCCACACTAATTGTGGGAGACTGCAATACATCACTCTCTCCTATAGATAGATCAACCAGACATATGAACAATAAGGAAATTGAAAAACTAAACAATGTGATAAATGATCTCGAATTAATAGACATAAATAGGGCATTACATCCCAAGTCACCAAGATATACATTCTTCTCTAGTGCCCATAGAACTTTCTCCAGAATAGATCATATGCTGGGCCATAAAATGAGCCCTAATAAATTTAAAAAGATTGAAATTATTCAAAGCACATTCTCTGATCACAATTGAATACAACTAGAAGTCAATAACCATCAAAGATTTAGAACTTTCATAAATATCTGGAGGTTAAACAACACACTGCTAAACAATCAGTGGGTTAAAGAAGAAATAGCAAGAGAAATTGCTAAATATCTAGAGATGAATGAAAACGAAGAGAACAACATATCAAAACTTATGGGATACAGTGGAGGCAGTATTGAGGGGGAAATTTATAGCTGTAAAGCATACATTAAAAAGGAAGAAAGCACTAAAAGCAAAGAACTAATGGAACAACTGAAGAAGCTAGAACATGGACAGCAAACTAATCCTAAGCCAAGCAGAAGAAAAGAAATAACAAGGATTAAAGGAGAAATAAAAGACTTAGAGAACAACAACAACAAAAATAGAATAAAAAAAAGTGAAAATTGGTTCTTTGAGAAGATCAACAAGATTCACAAGCCCTTAGCTAGACTGACAAAATAAAAAAGAGAGAAGACCCAAATAAACAAAATAATAAATAAGAGAGGGAAAATTACTGTGGATCCCAAAGAAATTTTAAAAACAATAAGAGGATACTATGAACAACTGTACACCAACAAACAAGATAATATAGAGGAAATGGACAATTTCTTGGAAACACATGAACAGCCTAGGCTGTCCAGAAAGGAAATAGAAGACCTCAGCAAACCAGTCACAAGCAAATAGAGCCAATCAGTTGTCAAAAAGCTTCCCACAGATAAATGCCAATGGCCAGATGGCTTCACAGGAGAATTCTACCAAACTTTCCAAGAAGAACTAACAGAAATCTTACTTAAAATCTTTCATAAAAATGAAGAAAATGGAACACTACCTAACTCATTTTATGAAGCTAACATCACTTTAATACCAACATCAAGTAAAGATGCTACAAGAAAGGAAAACTACCAGCCAATCTCCCTCATGAATATAGACACAAAAATTCTCAACAAAATACTTGCAAATCAAATCCAAAGACACATTAAAAAAATCATACACCATGACCAAGTGAGGTTCATTCCAGCCATGCAAGGATGGCTCAATGTAAGAAAATCAATGTAATACACCACATTAACATATTAAAAGGGAAAAATCAAATGATCATCTTGATAGATGCTAAAAGGCATTCAACAAAATCCAGCATCCTTTTCTTAAATTAAATTCAGTATTATTGAAATATATTCACATACATACAATCATCCATGGTGTACAATCAACTATTCACAGTACCATTATATGGTTATGCATTCATCACCACAATCTATTTCTGAACATTTTCCTTACATCAGAAAGAATCAGAATAAGAATAAAAAATAAAAGTAGAGGAGAACCTAAGATGGCAGCTAGGAGAGACAGGGCAGAAAAACACCTCCATGAAAAATACTAGATAAAAGCCAGAAAGTGACCCAGAACACCAGTTCCAGCAGTGCAACAGCTGGACAAGGTCTGCTAAATCCACAGGGGCCATGCACTTGGTGAAACCAGGAGTCTGCATTCTGAAATGAGTGAGTAAGCCGCTGAATATCCGGCAATGACGCTGTGGTGTGGGGAAACCGAGGGTTGGTGTTTGGAGGCACACTAGTTCTTTTTAAAAAAAAAACAAAAGTGGCTGCAGATACGGCAGCAAGAACTGCACAGTGAAGCATGGCAGGAACAGGCTGTGTGAATGCCTCAGTATCTGGCGTGGAAGATAGACTTTTGTGCACCCACTGCTAATTGTCTCAGAGTGACGAAGGCAGAGGTTAGCCAAAAGGGGGAAAAAACCCATGCCCCTTGCAGCCATCTTCCCAGCGGGCTGAGAACGCTCCTGCACAGCACCAGGGCCACAGCCCAGAGCTGTGCCAAGAAACCCAGTGTGACGGGGGGTGTTTCCCATGGGACATGCACATGCCACAGTGTTGGGCATGGACAATAGCCTTTGGCACACCCACAGCTAATTGTCCCAGATCTGGGAAGGTGGAGCTGTGCAAAAAGGGGGAAACTGGCACTCCCCATACAGCCATCCTTACAGCAGGTTGGGAACACACCTACACGGCCTGGCAACCCAGAACTTCCCTTGAGGGACGGTGCGTACTTGTGACATAGCACAACCTTTCCTCAGCAGAGACCCTAGAAGGGCATGTCTTGGAAGAGGGACCCACTCGGAAATCCCAGGGACCATACACCAATACCAAAGACTTGTGGGTCAGTGGCAGAGACAATCTGTGGTGAGACTGAAATGAAGGTTTATACCCTTGCAACAGCCTTAATTCTCCAGGAACACCTGGGAGGTTTGATTATTAAAGCTGCCCTCCCTCCCTAACCGCTCAGACACACACCCCACATTCAGGGCAGACAGCACCAACTACACACCCAAACTTGGTGCACAAATTGGACCCCACAAGAACCAGACCCCCACACACCATAAAGGCAAAGTTGGGGAGAACTGACTTGAGGGGAATAGGTGACTCATGGAGTGTACACCACCAAGCTGTAGACCTGACAAATTAGAGATTCGTCATCAAATAATCCTACATATCCTAAAAGAACCCTATCAAGTAAAGCAAATGCCAAGAAGACAAAAACAACAGAAAATTTTAAAGCATATAATAAAACCAGATGACATGGATAACCCAAACCCAAACACCCAAATCAAAAGATCAGAGGAGACACAGTACTTGGAGCAATTATCAAAGAACTAAAGACAAACAATGAGAGCATGGCACAGGATATAAAGGACATGAAGAAGGGCATGGCACAGGATATAAAGGACATGAAGAAGAGCATGGCACAGGATATAAAGGACATGAAGAAGAACCTAGAAGAGCATAAAGAAGAAATTGCAAGAGTAAATAAAAAAATAGATGATCCTATGGAAATAAAAGAAACTGTTGACCAAATTAAAAAGATTCTGGATACTCATAGTACAAGACTAGTGGAAACTGAACAATGAATCAGCGACCTCAAGGACCACAGAATGGAAAATAAAAGAATAAAAGAAAGAATGGGGGGGAATAAAAAAAATTGAAATGGACTTCAGGGATATGATAGATAAAATAAAATGTCCAAATATAAGACTCTTTGGTGTCCCAGAAGGGGAAGAGAGGGGTAAAGGTCTAGAAAGAGTATTCAAATAAGTTGTTGGGGAAAACTTCCCAAACCTTCTACACAATATAAATATACAAAGCATAAATGCCCAGCAAACTCCAAATAGAATAAATCCAAATAAACCCACTCCAAGACATATTCTGATCAGACTGTCAAATACTGAAGAGAAGGAGCAAGTTCTGAAAGCAGCAAGAGAAAAGCAATTCACCACATACAAAGGAAACAACATAAGACTAAGTAGTGACTACTCAGCGGCCATCATGGAGATGAGAAGGCAGTGGCATGACATATTTAAAATCCTGAGAGAGAAAAATTTCCAACCAAGAATACTTTATCCAGCAAAACTCTCCTTCAAATTTGAGGGAGAGCTTAAATTTTTCACAGACAAACAAATGCTGAGAGATCTTGCTAATAAAAGTCCTGTTCTACTTCAGATACTAAAGGGAGCCCTACAGACAGAGAAACAAAGAAAGGAGAGAGAGATATGGAGAAAGGTTCAGTACTAAAGAGATTCAATATTGGTTCAATAAAGGACATTATACACACTCTTCTCTAGTGATCACAGAACTTTCTCCAGAATAGACCATATGCTGAGACATAAAACAAGCCTCAATAAATTTAAAAAATTGAAGTTATTCAAAGCACATTCTCTGACCACAACGGAATACATTTAGAAGTCAATAACCATCAGAGACTTAGAAAATTCACAAACACCTGGAGGTTAAACAACACACTCCTAAAATAAATGGTTTATAATGTAGAATGTAGGGGAACTAGTGATAGAGACCAATTAATGAAGGGGGAATGATAACACAATAAGAACAGATGAGCTATCATGGGTAGATTTAATTTTCTGGGAATGTCCAGGAATGACTATGGTTTGTTAATTTCTGATGGGTATGGTAGGAACAAGTTCACAGAAACATTGCTATATTAGGTTATTTTCTTGGGGTAGAGTAGGAACATATTGGAAGTAAAGTAGTTATTTTAGGTTAGTTGCCTTTTTCTTACTCCCTTGTTATGGTTTGTTTGAAATGTTTTTTTATTGTTTATCTTCTTTTAAAAAATTTTTTTTGATATAGTTAATTTAAAAAAAAGGGTTAATTAAGAGTTAATGACCATCAATGCAATATATGATACTGGAGTGGATCCAAGAATGGAGGAGAAAAGCTCAAAGGGGGCATAAGGAAAAATTGGAACATAGAATTTAAGCTTTATATCCATATTAATTTTCTTGAATTAACTGCAGTTAAGTTAATGACATAAGTGAATATCCTTGTTTGTAGGAATTGTACATGGAAGTGTTAGGAGTTCAAGGAATATGATATATGCAACCTGATCTCAAATATTCAGAAGATGATAAATGGGTAGATAGATAATTGATAAAAAGATAATAGATATAGTTGAAAGAAAGAAAGAGGGGGGAGGGAGGGAGGGAGGAAGGAAGGAAGGAAAGAAGGAAGGAAAGAGAAAGAAAGGTACTGCAAAGGTAGCAAAATGTAAAATTGGTAGATATGGATATCTGGGGGTGGGGGGGTTTTGGAGATCTCTGCATGGGGTTTGTATTGCATTTGCAACTGTCCTATGTTTGAAATTATTTCAAAATAAAAAGTAAAAAAGAATAAATGAAAGTAAAAAAGAACACCCAAATCATCTCCCCCATCCCACCCTATTTTTCATTTAGTTTTTGTCCCCATATTTCTACCCATCCATCCATACACTACATAAAGGAAGTGTGATCCACAAGGTTTTCACAATCACACTGTCACCCCTTGTAATCTACATTGTTATACAATCATCTTCAGGAGTCCAGACTACTGGGTTGGAGTTTGATAGTTTCAGGTATTTACTTCTAGCTATTCCAATACGTTAAAACCTAAGAGATGTGTTTTAGTTTGCTAACGCTGCCAGAATGCAAAACACCAGAGATGGATTGGCATTTATAAAAGGGGGTTTATTTGGTTATTCAGTTACAGTCTTAAGGCCATAAAGTGTCCAAGGTAAGGCATCAACAATCGGGTACCTTCACTGGAGGATGGCCGATGGCATCCAGAAAACCTGTTAGCTGGGAAGGCGTGTGGCCAGTGTCTGCTCTAAGTTCTGGTTTCAAAATGGCTTTCTCCCAGGACATTCCTCCCTAGGCCTCAGCTCCTCAAAAATGTCACTCTTAGTTGCTCTTGGGGCATTTGTTCTCTCTTAGCTTCTCTGGAGCAAAATTCTGCTTTCAAAGGCCATCTCCAAAGTGTCTCTGTAAGCTGAAGATCCTCTCTCAGTTCCAGTGCATTCTTCAAAATGTCCCTCTTGGCTGTAGCTCCTCTTCAAAACATCACTCACAGCTGCAGCTACACTGAGTTCCCTCTGTCAGTCAGCTCATTTATATGGCTCCAGTGATTCAACTTAGACCCACCCTGAGTGGGCGGAACAACGCCTCCATGGAAATTATCCAATCAGAGTCATTACCGACAGCTGGGTGGAGTGCATTCCAAAGAAACACTCAAAGAATTACAATCTAATCAACACTGATAGGTCTGCCCACACAAGACTACATCAAAGATAATGGCGTTTGGGGGGACATAATACATTCAAACCGGCACAAGGTGTAATCTATGTAGTGCATAAGAATGTCCACCAGAGTGACCTCTGAACTCCATTTGAAATCTCTCAGCCACTGAAACTATTTCATTTCATCTCACATCCCACTTTTTGTCAAGAAAATATTCTCAATCCCATGATGCTGGGTCCAGATTCATCCCCGGGAGTCATATCCTGCATTGCCAGGGAGATTTACACCCCTGGGAGTCAGGTCCCACGTAGGGGGGAGGGCAGTGAGTTCATGTGCCAAGTTGGCTTAGCTAGACAGAGAGGGCCACATCTGAGCAACAAAGAGGTACTCAGGGGGAGACCCTTGGGCACAGTTATAAACAAGTTTAGCCTCTCCCTTGTAGTAATGAGCTTCATAAGGACAAGTCCCATGATAGAGGGCTCAGCACATCAAACCACATTCCTCAATGTCTGTGACAACATCAGCATCAGTCCAGGTGAGGAAGTCCAAGTCTTCTGCATTTTCCTCCAGTTCCTCAGGGGGGCCCTGCAAATATACTTTTATTCTATGCCCAAATTACTTTGGGATGTGTCACTGTTACACTCTAACCTATACAAACCTACCATATCTCACTTCCTATTCAAAGTTCCATGTAATTGTGGTGTTTGAAAAACTGACTGCAGAGTTATACTGTTTAGAAAATATAGATCCTGCACCAAATACACATCTCTTCCGTTGGTCTCACGTGGAAGTTGAAGTTTTAAAACACAGTCAATTTTGACCTTTACCCTTTGGCCTGGTTTGCCCTAGTCTTAACCAGATCTGTTTCATTCATATCAATTGAAGTCTGGGCTCTTTTTCAGCTTTTTTTTTTTTAAATAGTTGCTGTATGCACTAATACTGACATTCATATCTGCTGAGCCCTAGCTCTGAGTTTCAGGTGTCACACAGATACCCAATGTTCCAGAGACCAATCAGGTTATACACTAAGGGATCAGCATCTCAAAGTTTGGAGATAGCCGTTACAATTCAGGGATAGATTTGGCTGCTGTAAGAGCTTACAATCTAGGGACCATTACAATAATCGTCCCCCTCTTAGGCTGTGTTCTAAGATTCAATTCTGAGTTTACACATTGTAGTTAGTCCATATTGGTGAGGCATTATAGTGTTTGCCTTTATTTCTGGTGTATTTCACTCAAAATGCTGTGTACAGGATCCATTCACCTCCTTGCGAGTCTCACAGCTTCACTCCTTCTTGTAGTTGCTCAACATTCCATTGTATGCATACACCATAGTTCACCATTCTGTTCCTCTGTCTATGTACCCTTAGGCCACCTCCACCCATTGCAAATCATGAATACTGCCTCCATGAGCACCAGTGTGCAAATGTCCATTCATGTCTCTGCTCTCAGATCTTCCAATTACATACCCCATAATGAGGTTGCAGGACCTTATGGCCCCCACATACTTAGCTTTTTGTGGAACCACCACACTGACCTTCAGAAAGGCTACAGCATTCTGCCTATCAACAGTAGATAGGTACATCCCTCTCTCCATGTTTCCTCCAACACTTTTACTCCTATATATATATTTTCCTACAATTTTATAGAGTTATATTCATATACCATACATATATCCACAGTGTACAGTCAGTCATTCATGGTATCATAAAGTTGTACATTTATCAATACAATCAGCAGTTGGACATACTGATTACTAAAAAAAAAAAAAGTTTTTTTAGCAAATAATAAAAAAGATGATAAAAAGAAAAATAACATGTGATACAATACAATGTAATAGTAAGGACAGAAAACAACACCACTACCAAGAATCCCATATCCATTCCGTATATTCCCTCTCATACACACTTAGTGTTGGTATATTGCCTTTGTTACAGTTAATTGAAGCATATAACAATGTTACTGTTGACCATAGACTCCTGTCTGCTTTCATTATTGTTTTTTCCAAAATACCATCCCGTTTTCAACACTCTGCATGGTTGACATTCATTTGTTCTCCCACATGTGAGAACATTTTTATATTTGTACATTTACTCACAGTCATTGACCACTCCAGTTTTTGCTAAGTTATACAGTCCCAGGCTTTATCATCTATCTTTACCTCTGGTGACATACATTCCCCTATCCCACCTCTTTCAGCTTCACTCACAGACATCTTTGTTCAGTGTACTTAAATATTGTGCTACCATCACACAGTATTATGCTATCTATTTCTGGATCTATACAATCAATCCTGCTAAATATTCTGTAGTCTCTCAGAAGCAAATTCCTGATCTCTACCCTCTTTCTATCTCCTGGTAGCCTGTGTTGTCAACTTTTAACTCTCAATGTTTGTTCATTAATGTTTGTTCATATTAGTGAGACCATACAATATCTGTCCTTTTGTTTTTGGCTAACTTCACTCAACATAATGTCCTCAAGGTTCAACCACATTATTATATGATCCATGTCTTTGTTCTGTCTTACAGCTGCATAATATTCCATCATGTGTATATACCACAGTTTGTTTATCCACTCATCCATTGATGGACATTTGTGCTGTTTCCATCTCTTGGCAATTATGAATAATGCTGCAATAAATGTTGGTTTACAAATGTCAATTCATGTCTTACCTTTCAGTTCCTCTGAGTATATACCTAGCAATGGAATAGCTGGGTCATATAGCAATTCTATACTTAGCTTCCTGAGGAAACTCCACACTGTCTTCCAGAGTGGTTGCACCATTCTACATTCACACCAACAATGAATAAGTGTGCCTCTTCCTTCACATCCTCTCCAGCACTTGTAATTTTCTGTTTTTTTGGATAATGGCCGTTCTAGTAAGTGTGAGATATCTCATTGTGGTTTTGATTTGCATTTCCCTAATAGCCAGTGAAGTTGAGCATTTTTTCATGTTTTTGAGCAATTTGTATTTCCTCTTCAGAAAAGTGTCTGTCCATGTATTTTCCCAATTTTTTAATTGGATTGTATGTCTTTCTGTTGTTGAGTTGTAGGATCCCTTTTTGTATTTTGGATATTAAACCCTTATCTGATATGTGGTTTCCAAATATTGTCTCCCATTGCATAGGTTGCCTTTTTACTTTTCTGACAAAGCCCTTTGATGTACAAAAGTGTTTAATTTTGAGGAGATCCCATTTGTCTGTTTGTTCTTTTGTTGCTCACACCTTGGGTGTGAGGTCTAGGAAACCACCTCCTATCACAAGATCTTTAAGATACTGTCCTACACTTTCTTCTAAGAGTCTTATGGTCTTGGTGCTAATGCTTAGGTCTTTGATCCATTTCGAGTTAATTTTTGTATAAAGTGTGAGCTAGGCATCCTCTTTCATGCTTTTGGAAATGGATATACAGGTCTCCAAACACCATTTATTGAAGAGACTGCTCTGTCCCAGTTGCTTTGGCTTGACTGCCTTATCAAAGATCAATTGTCCATGGATGCAAGGGTCTACTTCTTAACACTTGATTTGATTCCATTGGTCAGTATATCTGTCCTTATGTCAGTACCATGCTGTTTTGAGCACTGTAGCTTTGCAATACATTTCAACATCAGGTAGTATGAGACCTCACACTTCGTTCCTCTTTCTCAAGATATTTTTCACTATTTGGGGCACCTTGCCCTTCCAAATAAATTTGATTATTGGTTTTTCTATTTCTGTAAGGTAAGTTGTTGGGATTTGAATTGGTATTGCATTGAATCTGTAAATCAGTTTAGGTAAAAGTGCCATCTTAACTATATTTAGTCTTCCAATCCACGAACATGGTATGTTTTCCTTTTTTTTTAGGTCCTGTTCGATTTCTTTTAGCAGTTTCTTATAGTTTTCTGTGTAAAGGTCTTTTGTGTCCTTGGTTAAGTTTATTCCTAAATATTTGATTCTTTTGGTTGCTATTGTAAATGGATTTTTTTTCTTGATTTCCTCCTCTTGTTGCACATTACTTGTGTATAGGAACACTACAGATTTTTGTGTGTTGATCTTGTTCCCTGCCACTTTGCTGTACTCATTGACTAGTTCTAGTAGCATTGCTGTAGATTTTTCTGGATTTTCTACATATAGGATCATGTCATCTGCAAATAGTGAAAGTTTTACTTCTTCCTCTCCAATCTAGATGCCTTCTATTTCTTTTTCTTGCCTAATTGCTCTAACTAGTACTTACAGCACAATGTTGAATAGTAATGGTGACAGTGGTCATCCCTGTCTTGTTCCTGATCTTAGAGGGAAACTTTCAGTCTCTCTCCTCTGAGTATGATGTTAGCTGTGGGTTTTTCATATATCGCCTTTATCATATTGAAAAAGTTCCCTTCCATTCCTATCCTTTGAAGTGTTTTCATTCGGAACAGATGTGGAATTTTGTCAAATGCCCTTTCTGCATCGATCGAGATGATCATGTGTTTCTTCTGCTTTGATTTATTGACGTGGTGTATTACATTAATTGATTTTCTTGTGTTGAACCAGCCTTGCATACCTGGAATAAATCCAACCCGGTCATGGTGTATAATACTTTTAATGTGCTGCTGGATTCAATTTGAAAGTATTTTGTTGAGGATTTTTGCATCTATATTCATTAAAGAGATTGGTCTACAATTTTCTTTTTTTGTAGTATCTTTGTCTGATTTTGGTTTTAAGGTGATGTTGACTTCATAGAATGAGTTAGGTAGCTTTCCCTCTTCTTCAGTTTTTTTGAAGAGTTTGAGCAGGAATGGTACTAATTCTTTCTTGAATGCTTGGTAGAATTCACATGTGAAGCCATCTGGTCTTGGGCTTTTCCTTTTTGGGAGCTTTTTGATGACTGACTCAATCTCTTTACTTGTGATTGGTTTGCTGAGGTCATCTATTTCTTCTTCAGTCAATGTTGGTTGTTTATGATTTTCTAGGAAGTTGCCCATTTTGTCTAAGTTGTCTAGTTTATTACCATATAGCTGCTCATTCTCATTATCTCCTTAATTTCTGCAGGGTCAGTAGTTATGTTTCCTTTCCCGTTTCTGATTACATTTATTTATATATGCTCTGTTTTTTTTGTTTTGTTTTGTTTTGTTTTGTTTGTTAGTCTAGCCAGCAGTCCATCAATCTCATTGATTTTCTCAAAGAACCAACTTTTGGTTTTCTTGATTCTCTCTATTGTTTTCCTGTTCTGAATTGCATTTATTTCTGTTCTAATCTTTGTTATTTCTTCCCTTCTGTTTGCTTTGGGGTTGGTTTGCTGTTCTTTCTCTAATTCTTCCAGGGGAACAGTTAATTCCTCAATTTTTGCTCTCTCTTCTCTTTTAATATAGGCATTTAGGGCAATAAATTTCCCTCTCAGCACTGCCTTTGCTGCATCCCATAAGTTTTGATATGGTGTGTTTTCATTGTCATTTGCCTCAAGGTATTTACTAATTTTTCTTCTAATTTCTTCCTTTACCACTGGTTTTCTAAGAGGGTGTTGTTTAGCCTCCATATGTTTGTGAATTTTATGACCTTCTGCCTTTTCTTTATTTCCAACTTCATTCCATTATGGTCCAAGAAAGTGTTTTGTATAATATCAATATTTTTAAATTTGTTGAGACCTGCTTTGTGACCCAACATGTGGTCTATCCTAGAGAATGTTCCATGAGCACTTGAGAAAAAAGTGTATCCTGCTGTTGTTGGATGTAGCGTTCTATAAATGTCTGTCAAGTCTAGTTCATCTATCGTACAATTCAACATCTCCATTTCTTTACTGATCCTCTGTCTAGATATTTTACCCATTGAGAGTGGTGTATTGAAGTCTCAAACAATTATTGTAGAGGTGTCTACTTCTCCTTTCAGTGGTCTCAGTGTTTGCCTCATAAATTTTGGGGCATTCTGGCTTGGTCCATAAACATTTATGATTGTTATGTTTTCTTGGTGAATTGACCCTTTTATTAATATATAGTGTCCTTCTTTGTCTCCTTTAACAGTTTTACTTTCGAAGTCTAATTTGTCTGATATTAATATAGCTACTCCCAGTTTTTTCTGGTTGTTGTTTGCATGAAATATCTTTTTCCAACCTTTCACTTTCAGTCTATTTTTTCCTTGTGTCTAAAGTGAGTTTCTTGTAGACAGCATGTAGATGGGTCCGGTTTTTAATCCATTCTGCCAGTCTGTGCCTTTTTATTGGGGAGTTTAATCCATTTACATTTAGTGTTATTACTGTAAGGGCAGTACTTTCTTCTATCATTTTGTCTTTTGGATTTTATATGTCATATCTTATTTTTTCCTCTCTCTCCATTTACCTTTCCTGATAATCTTCATTTCTGCACTCTTCTCCAACTCTCTCTCTCTTGTCTTTTCCCATCAGCCTGTAGCACTCCCTTTATTATTTCTTGTAGTGCTGGTCTCTTATTCACAAACTCTTTCAGTGTCTTTTTGTCTGAAAATGTTTTAATCTCTCCCTCATTTTTGAAGGACAGTTTTGCTGGATATAGAATTCTTGGTTGGCAGCTTTTCTCTTTCAGTATCTTAAATATATTATGCCACTGTCTTCTTGCCTCCATGGTTTCTGCAGAGAAATCTGTACATAGTCTTATCGAGCTTCCCTTGTATGTGATGGATTGCTTTTCTCTTGCTGCTTTTAGAATTCTCTCTTTGTCTTTGACATTGGACAATCTGATCAGTAAGTGTCTTGGAGTAGGTCTATTGGGATCTGTTCTGTTTGGGGTATGCTGTACTTTTTGAATCTCTAATTTTCTGTCTTTCATAAAAGTTGGGAAATTTTCACTGAATATTTCTTCTATTATTCTTTCTGCCCCTTTTCTCCTCTCTTCTCCTTCTGGGATACCCATAACATGTATATTCATGCCTTTCATGTTGTCACTCAGCTCCGTAAGACCCTGCTCATATTTTTCCACTTTTTTCACCATCTGTTCTTTTGTGTGTATGAATTCAAATATCTTGTCTTCCAGTTCACTGATCCTTTCTTCTGCCTGTTCAAATCTACTATTGTGTCCCTCCATTGTGTTTTTCATCTCCTCCATTGTGGCCTTCACCCCCATGAGTTCTGCCATTTGTTTTTTTAAGTTTATGAATTCTTCTTTCTGGTCATCCAGTGCCTTCTTTATATCCTTCATCTCTTTTGCTATATCTTCCTTTAGTTCACTGAATGATTTAACGTTAGTTGCCTCAACTCCTGTATCTTGGTTGAAGTACTAGTTTGTTCCTTTGGGTGGTCCATAGTTTCATGTTTCCTAGTATGGCTTGTTATCTTAAGTTTTCTAGGCATCTGATTTTCTTGATTAGTTTACTCTGGAGCTTGTTTTCTCTCCTTTACCTAGGGTTTTTTTTGTTGTTGTTGATTGGCTTTGTTCTCTGACCTCTGTTGTTCAGTTCAACTTATTCTAGACCTCTAACTTAGGTTCTATTTAGTTGATCAGAATTTTTCACCTCTTGTTTTTCTGTTTCTTGCCCTGCATCTATGTAGCCTTTTTGTGAGAGGGTCTCCTCAGATATGGTCAACCCCAGGCAGATTTTCCCAGTCTAGAGAGGCCCTGGTCTCATGAGGAGGGTATGGAGCTTTCCTGAGAATAAGACCCCCCATGAGTCCTCTAGAATCAGTGTTTTTCCTCTCCTGCCTGGCAGGTGGCACTTGCGAGCCCATAGCTCCCCCACCAGTGTAAGGAGGTATGGAGCCTTTAGTTCTCCTGGTGACTCTGATCCTGTTGGAGGTGTGGCTGACTGAAGCCAGAATGTGAATTCCAGCCCCTGGGGTCTGAGTTCCCAGAAGGAGGGCTGCCAATTGAGCTGGACCTTCCTCCACTTTCCCAATCCTAGAAACTCCAGCTGTCTCTCAGGGGGACTATTCCCTTCTCCCCTTTCCTCTTTGGGGCAACTCCAGCTAAATTCCTTATTTCAGCCTGAGTTGCTAATTAAAGATGGGAGTGGAGTCCTTCTTCAGAAGTGAACCTGGGATTCAAAGATGTTCTGGGTACTCTGTCTCCCCCCAAGCCTAGCCTAGTCCTTCAACTTGGGCTTTCTGATAGAAAATAACCACATATGTTACTTTTAGATTAAAAAAATAGAAAAGAAAAACAAGAAAAAAGAAAAAAAAAGGAATCCCTTTTAAAAGCCCTTCCCCAGCCTGGAAGTTTTGTCAGTGTCAGAACAGAGCATTTAAAGATGTACTTTGGGCTACTGTCTGATAATTACTCTCCAACAGCTTCAATTCCACCCCTGCTGGGGTGGAAATCTTATTCATTGCTGGTGGGACTGTATAATGGTACAGCCACTCTGGAAGACAGTCTGGCATTTCCTTAGAAAACTAGATATTGAGTTACCCTTCACTCCAGCAATTTCACTTCTTAGTATATACCCAGAAGATCTGAAAGCAGTGACATGAACAGATATTTGCACACCAATGTTCATAGCAGCATTATTCACAATTACTAAGAAATGGAAACAATCCAAATGCCCTTCAACAGATGAGTGGATAAACAAAATGTGGTATATACACATGATGGAATGCTACATGGCAGTAAGAAGGAGAGAGGTCATGAAACATATGACAACATGAATGAACCCTGAAGACATAATGCTGAGTGAAATAAGCCAGACACACAAAAAAAGATATTGTATGTTACCACTAATGTGAACTCTGTGAAAAATGTAAAATAAATATTTTATGTTGTAGAATGTAGGGGATCTAGAGTTAGACAGCAACTAGTGAAAGGAGAATGATAATCTAATAAGAGCAGATAAGCTATTGAGGGTAATCCCACTGTTATGGGAATGCTCAGGAATGATTATGGTTTGCAAACTTTCTTGGGAATGGTAGGATCATGTTGGAAGCAATGTAATTATTTTAGGTTATTTGTTTTTCTTATTCCTTTGTTTTGTGTTGTTCAAATTGTTTTTTTTTAATTTTTTGATAAAGTAAAAAATATTGCATTAAAAACAGCTTCAATGTAATTATTTTAGGTATTTGGTTTTTCTTATGCCTTTGTTTGATTATGGTTTGTTAATTTTCTTGGAGTATGGTAGGAACATGTTGGAAGCAAAGTAGTTATTTTAGATTATTTGTTTTTCTTAACCCTTTGCTTTGTTTTGTTTGAAATGTTGTGGCTTTTTTACTGTTTGTTTGTTTTAATTTTTTGATAAAGTGATAAAATTAAAAAAATTTAAAATTACAAAACCCAAATTGAGAGACATTCTACAAAATAACCAACCAGTACTCTTCAAAAGTTTAAAGGGCCTCCACATTTAAAAAATTTTGATAGTTTTAAGGTCATGAAAAACAAGGAAAGACTGAGAAGTAGTCATAGACTGGAGAAGGCTAAGGAGACATGATGACTAAATGCAATGTAATATCCTGGATCCCAGAACAGCATAAGGACACTAGTGGAAAAACAGGTGAAATCTAAGTCTGGAGTTTTGTTAATAGTATTGTATCTATGTTACTTTCTTTGTTTTGACCAAGGTGCCATGGGTATGTAAGATGCTAACATTAGCGGAAACTTGAGTGAAAGGTACAAGAGAATTCTCTGTACTGTCTTTGCAACTTCTCTGAAAATCTAAAATTATTCCAAAATAAAAATTTTATTAAAAAATAAATGGCTCAGACTTCTAGTTACAGACCAAGATAGACATAATTCTTTCTATTCTTCTCACTGAGTACAGGTGGAAACCCTGAATATTATATAAAAAATAAACATAAGAAGACTTCAAAAGTGGGGAGAAGAAGACAGATCACCTAAGGGCCTAGTGCCCTGAAGAACAACATGGTAGTGAATTCATTGGGTTTTCTTTTTACCTCAGATATACTGGTCTGGGTACTGGAAAAGCCAGCAACCTAGAAATGACAATGGGATCAGTAGAAAAAGCCTTCCCCCCCACCAAAAAAAAAAGCTTGCTGAGTGCCTTTTACTTTTTTCTTGCATCATTGAAATGACCAGAACAACCAGTACAACGATGAATAGAAATGGTGAGAGTGGACATCCTTGTCTTGTTCCTGATGTTAGGGGTAAAGCATTCAGTCTTTCATCATTAAGTATGATATTAGCTCTGGGTTTTCCACAGATGCCTATATGAGGTTGAGGAAGATTTTTTCTATCCTTGGTTTTTATTGTTTTGTTTTGTTTTGTTTTTTTTCCCATGAATGTGTGTTTAATTTGTCAAATGCTTTCTTTGGTAACTATTGAGATGATCATGTGTTTTTTTACATTTATTCTATTAATAAGGTGTGTCACATTATTTGATTTTTGGATGTTAAACTAACCTTGCATTCCTGGGATAAATCCCACTTGGTCATGATGTATAATCCTATAATTCTTTTCATACATTGATGGAATGAGTTTGCTAACATTTTCTTAAGAATTTTTGCATCTTTGTCCATGGGATATTGGTCTGTAATCTTCTTTTCTTGTGATATCTTTATCTGGTTTTGGTAGGGGGGTAATAATGACCTCATAGAATGAGTTGGGAAGTATTCCCTCCTCTTCTATTTCTGAAAGAGTTTGTGAGTGAATGCTATTATTTCCTCTTTCAAATATATGATAGAGTTCACTAGTGATGCCATCTGGGCCTAGGATTATTTTGTGGGAAGTATTTCAATTACCACTTCAATCTCTTTACTTATGATAGGTCTATTCAGTTTTTCTATTTCTCTTCCTTTTTAAAAATTTTGCAATAGTTTTATTGAGATATAATTCACATATCATAAAATTCATCCATTTAAAGTGTACAACTAAATGTTTTCTAGTAGATTCACAGTTGTGCAATCATCACCACCATAAATTTTAGAAAATTCTCCACTCCAAAAAGATACCTTTAGCCATCACCCCCTAATTTCCCATCCTCCCTTCCCAGCCCTAGGCAGCCTACTTTCTGTCTCTATAGATTTGCCTGTTCTAAACATATCATATAAGTAGAATCACACAATATGTGATCTTTTGTAACTAGCTTCTTTCATTTAGCATAATGTTTTCAAGGTTCACCCATGTTATACCATGTATCAAGACTTTATTTCTCTTCATAGTTGAATAATATTCTATTGTATGGATATACCACTTTTATTTATCCATTCATCAGTTGATGAGCATTTGAATTGTTTCAACTTTTTGCTATTATGAATAACACTGCTGTAAACATTTGTGTACAAATCTTTGTGTGAACATATGTTTTCACTTTTCTTGAGTATATATCTAAAAAGTGGGCTTTTTCTTCTTGAATCAATTTTTGTAATTTGTGCCTAATCTAAGTTGCTAAATTTATTGGTATAAAGTTATTCAAAATGTTCTCATATAATCTTTCTAATTTCTGTAAGGTCAGGAGGATGCCCCCTCTTTCATTCCTGATTTTGACAAATTATGTCTTCTCTCTCTTTTGTTTTTTGGTCAGTTTAAGTAAAGATTTGTCAATTTTGTTGATCTTTACAAAAAACTTATTTCACTTATTTACTTTATTTTTTGTTTAGTTTCAAATGATTCAGGAAAACAAAAGAATACACACAAACACCACATGCACATATACACACACAAATAGAGAGAGAATGAATAGGTGAATCTGAGGAAAGGGCATATAGGAGATCCTTGTTCTAATCGTGCAATGTTTCTATAAGTTGTAAATAATATCAAAATAAAAATTCAGAAAAAAAGAAAGATAAATTCTTCTCCTACCCCAGAGCAGACTACAGTGTGGCTCCAATGGCCAAGAAAGAGAGAGAGAGGTGAGGAGATGGAACTCAAGAAGGACAGGCCCAAAGCCACTGTCCAGTGTCTTCTCACATCCCAGTATAGCATGAGGAGACTCAAGAGGATGTTTTCATGCAGTTGAGAGCTGGCAAAAGTGGAGAGAGGGGCATGTAGTTCAGAATGAACAAGTCTGTGTGGTCCAAGGACAGAACACAAAGGAGAATGAGGCATCTTGCACAGATAGTGACCCCCTCCCCAAGCCTTGGTGACACATAAACTTGCAGAACTGAGATGCAACACAGGAGGTTCTTGAAACCTGAATTGACTGTTATCTCTGCCAGTCAATGAATTGGGGCTCTAAAATACAAATTATAGAAAAAGCTATATTTCTTGTGTATACTTTTCCTGGCCTGAGAAATGCATATCTGCTAAACACACACACACACACACACACGCACACACACACACACATAATGATAATACTAATCAAAAAAGCTGGAGTGGCTATATTAATATTAGACAAAGCAGACTTCAGAAGAGGAAAATCATCACAACGAAAAGGGATACTACATAATGATAAAAGAGTCAATTCTCCATGAAGACATAAGTATCCTAAATGTTTATGCACCTAACTACAGAGCTCCAAAATACATGAAGAAAAAAATGATAGAATTTAAAGGAAAAAATGCACAAATCCACATTTACACTTGGAGGCATCAACATTCCTCTCTGTAATTGGGATAGCAAGTAGACAAAATCTGCAAAGATACAGAAATATATAATATTACCAACTAACTTAATTGAAATTTATATAACATTCCATCCAATAATAGCAGAATAGGCATCAGAAAGGTCTTCAATAGGAAACTAAGTGGCTTAGAAGACAGTGAATCAGGTTACTCATTTATCCGTACATATTGAACATCACCACTTGAATGTCTCACAATGTACTTGTAGACATTCTACAGACATTTGGATCTTGATTTCCCCTAATTTAACTCCACTTTGAAAAGAGCCCTTCTTCATTGGTCCCCAGACTATTTATTCCCTAACTTAATGCCAGTCCAGCTCTTAAAAATAAATCTAGCTATATAAACATAAGAGCTAAAAACATAAAACTCTTAAAAGAAAACATAGGGGAAAATCTTCTTGACTTTGGATTTGGCAATGATTTCTTAGATATGACACCAAAATCACGAGCAACAAAACAAAACTTAGATGAATTGGACTTCATCAAAATTAAAAAATTTGTGTATCAAAGGACACTATCAAAAAAGTGAAAGATTATCCACAGAATGGAAAAATAATTTGGAAATAATATATCTGATAAGGGTTTAGTATCCAGAATATATAAAGAATTCCTGCAACTCAACAACAAAAAGACAAACAACCCACTTTAAAAATGGGCAA
Organism: Choloepus didactylus; assembly: GCF_015220235.1. Classification (NCBI taxonomy): domain Eukaryota; kingdom Metazoa; phylum Chordata; class Mammalia; order Pilosa; family Megalonychidae; genus Choloepus; species Choloepus didactylus. The sequence continues at coordinate 45,744,007 of NC_051334.1, read as the reverse complement.
AGGACTTGGATAGATGTTTCCCCAAAGAAGATATACAACTAGGCAAAAAGAACATAAAAAGATGCTCAACATCTCTAATCATCAGAGAAATGCAAATCAAAACCACAATGAGATGCCACTTCACATCCACTAGAATGACCATTGTTAACAAAACAGAAAATAACAAGTGTGGCCAAGGATGTGGACAAATTAGAACCTTTGTATGGTGTTGGTGGGAATGTAAAATGGTGCAGCCACTGTGGAAATAGGTTTGGCAATTCCTCAAAAATTTGTACAAAGAATTACCACATGACCCAGCAATTGTAGGTATATACCCCCAAAGAATTTAAAGCAGGGACTCCAATAGATATGTACACCAATGTTCATAGAAGCATATTCACAATTGCCAAAAGGTAGAAACAACCCAAGTGTTCATCAACAGAGGTATAGGTAAACAAAATGTGGTATTATACATACAATGGAATATTATTCAGCCATAGAAGTGAATGAAGTTTTGATACATGCTACACCATGGATGAATCTTGAAATTTTTATTTTGAGTGAAATAAGCTAGACACAAAAAGATAAATATTTTCTGAGTCCACTTATATAAAATAACTAGAATAGGCAAATTCAGAGAGACAGAAAGTAGATTAGAGGTTACCAGGGTCCAGGGGTAGGGGAGAAAGGGGAATTATTGCTTAATAGGTACAGAATTTCCATTTGAGGTCATGGAAAGTCTTGTTAATGGATGGTGGTAATGGTAACACAACATTGTGAATGTAATTAATACTACTGAAATTTACACTTGAAATGGTTAAAATGTCAAATTTTGTGTTTTGTATATGTTACCACAATAAAAATTGAATAGCTTTTATATATCAAAGAATTATTACTTAGAATCTATAAAGAGAAGATTCCATTTTCAGCAGCAATGGAAAAGGAAAGTCAGTATGAAAATTGACTTGATTAATACTATTAACCAATTTGCCCTATCATTTATAGAAAATTCCCTCCAACAGCAGAATATACATTTTTTAAAGCACACACAGAATATCTACCAAGGTAGACCATAATCCAGTCCACAAAACAAGTGTCAATGAATTTAACAGGATTCAAGATATAAAAAATATGTTCTCTGACCACAGTAGAATTAAAATCATAACAGAAGAATGTCCTTAAAATGCCCAAATATCTGGAAGCTAAATAATACTCTTCTAAATAACCCATGTGTCAAGGAAGACATCAAAAGGGAAATTAAAAAGTATTTTGAAGTGAGTGAAAATGAATACATATCATATCCAAATTTGTGGGAGGTAGCTTGTGCAGGAAAAGTTTAACTCAGTAGACCTGGGTTGCTCAGACCTTCCATATTCCCAAGAAAGACCTGTTTTTAGGACTGGTCCTTGGCCTGTGTCTAGGAACTAAGCACTGTGCTCTTGGATTGTTCTGTCTGACAAGGGTGTTTCTGTATGCCTGAGGTCTTGTGCCATGCTGTGCCAGTTTGACCAGATGGTTTATGCTAACAATGGAATTTATGGTGACCACCTGTTTTTACTTGGTAAAGTCTGAGTCGCTAAGGCCAGTTAAGCAGGTGCTACATGCCTATGTGACTGACACCTAATAAAGTCCCTGAACACCAAGGCTCAATCAAGTGAACTTCCCTGGGCAACAATACATTGCACATGTCATCACACATTGTTGTTGGAATTAAGTGTGTCCCATATGACTCCACTGGAAGGGGACACCTGGGAGACTGTACCTGGTTTCCCCTAGATGTCACCTCATGTGCCTTTCCCCTTTGCTGATTTTAATCTGTATCCTTTCACTGTAATAAACTGTAACAATGAATATAACTTCTGAGTCCTGTGAGTCTTCTAGTGCATCACCAAGCCTGCGCCTCATCTTGGGGACTCCTGAAACACAGCTACAGCATAAATTAGATGAAATTTATAGTAATGAATGACTATATTAGAAAAGGTCTCAAAAATGACCTCAAATTCTACCATAAGAAACTAAAATAAGAGCAGCTAAAGAAACTTCAAGTAAGGAGAAGAATGGAAAAGAATACAGATGAGACAGAAAATCAATGAAACAGAAGGCAGAAACACAATAGGGAAAATCAACGAAATCAAAAGTTCATCCTTTGAGAAGTTTAAGAAAGTGGGAAATCTCTAGCTAGACTGATCAGGAGAAAAAAAGTGAAGATCCAATTTACCAATATCAGGAACGATATAGGTAACATGATTATAGAGTCTGCAAATATTGAAGGGATAAATTCCTTAAAAGACACAAATACCAGAGGGATGGCAATATGGTGGCATAGAGAGGAGTGGAATTTAGTTAGTCCCCTGGAACAACTAATGAACAACCAGGAACAACTAGTAAATAATTTGGAATAACTGCTGGGGGACAACTGTGACTGTCCACACATCGTACACCAACCTGGACTGGGAGGAATGCCCGAGATCACAGCATAAAATCTGTAAGTAAAACCTGCGGAACTGTGTTGGGAGCCCTCTCCCCCCACAGCAGGCTTAGCTGCGAAACCTTGCTATGGTAGAGAGCAACACTCTCCCAGCAAGCAAATATAGCTCAACTGAGCTCCCACTGGGGTTTTAATCAACAAATGTGGACTGCTGAATACAAGCTACAAGCCCCCAACAAGCAGACAGAGGCTTTTAGTGATGACTGATCTTAAAGAACCAGAAGACTCATCGGTCCTGGGAGGGGGATGTCAGAAGATCAGGTGTTACCTTTGGCCAACTAGTGAAACTGGGGGGCTATGCACTTCTCTAAAAGGGGGCTTTCTGTCCTTTTTTCTCTCTCTCAACCTGAGGGGCTCAGAGGAGAGAGTCACAGCCATTTTCAGTGGTGAGAGCCTCAGCCATTTTCAGTTCTCAGCGCTCTGACCCAGACATGGGTGGAGATAACAGGGAGAGACAATTCAAATGCAAATGATAACTCCCTAGGGGGTGTATCCTCCCTAAGAGTAAGGAGGTGAGGCCCAGCTTTCCCTTAAGAACCAGACCCCAGATCCTGGTGGAAAACAGCCAAAATAGAAACTGAAGCCAAAACACATCTCCTTACACAGTTGGGAGCAACAGGCTGACAGATGCCACCTGCTTGGCAGGTTAGGAAAAGCACAGTGACTGGAGACCTCACACGAAAGTCTGTCATTCTTCTAAGATACACCCTGAATATAACCCCATTTTGAGACCTGAACCCTTTGTGGTCTGGGAAAATCTGACTGGGGTAAACAAGGAAACCAGATGCCTAGACAACAGAAAACTACAATCTACCTAGGAAAAATGAAGATATGACCCAGTCAAAGGAACAAACTTACACCTCAATCAAGATACAGTTGAGATATTGTTTCACTTTAATGAAACAATCTATTAAAGATTTTCAAAGAAACAGGCTAAATCAAATAAAAAAACAAATAAATTCAGGGAAGATATAACAAAAGAGATGAAGGCTATAAAGAAAACACTGGGTGAACATAAGGTAGAACTCGAAAGTTTGAAAAAACTGGCAGAATCTATGGAAAGGAAAGGCACAATACCGGAGATGAAAAACACAATGGAGACATACAACAGCAGATCTCAAGAGGCAGAAGAAAACACTCAGGAACTGGAGAACAAGACACCTGAAAGCCTACACACAAAAGAACAGATAGGGAAAAGAGTGGAAAAATATGAGCAACATCTCAGGGAACTGAATGACAACATGAAATGCATGAATGTACATGTCATGGGTGTCCCCAAAGGAAAAGAGAAGGGAAAAGGGGCAGAAGCAATAGAAGAAATAATCAATGAAAATTTCCCATCTCTTACAAAAGACATAAAATTACAGATCCAAGAAGTGCACCGTATCCCAAACAGAACAGATGTGAATAGGCCTATGCCAAGAAAATTAATAATCATATTATCAAACATCAAAGACAAAGAGAGAATCCTGAAAGCAGTAAGAGAAAAGTGATCCATCACATATAAAGGAAGCTTGATAAGACTATGTGCAGATTTCTCAGCAGAAACCATGGAGGCAAGAAGGCAGTGTATGATATATTTAAGATACTGAAGGAGAAAAACTGCCAACCAAGAATCCTATATCTGGCAAAACTGTCCTTCAAATATGAGGGTGAGTTTAAAATACTCTCTGACAAACAGACAATGAGAGAGTTTGTGAACAAGATACCTGCTCTACAGGAAATACTAAAGGGAGAACTACAGATAGGAAGACAGAAGTGAGAGGTTTGGAACACAATTTTGGGTGATGGTAGCACAGCAATGTAAGTACACTGAACAAAGATGACTACGAATAGGGTTGAAAGAGGAAGGTTAGGAGCACGTAAGACACCAGAAGGAAAGAGGAAAGATAAAGACTGGGACTGTATAACTCAGTGAAACCTAGAGTACTCAACAGTTGTGATAAAATGTACAAATATGTTTTTTCATGAGGGAGAATAAATGAATGTCAGCCTTGCAAGGTGTTAAAAATAGGGTGGTATTGGGGGAAAAATACAATCAATGCAAACTAGAGACTATAATTAACAGAAACATTGTATCATGCTTTCTTTGATGTAACAAAGGCAATATACCAAAGCTAAATGCATATAAGAGGGGGGCATAAGGGAGGGGTATGGGATTCTTGGCACTGGCATTGTTCTCTCTTTATTCTACTTTAGTTTAATGCTATCTTTCCTAGCTGTAATGCTTTGTTTTTTTTCTCTTTCTTTTTTCTTTTTCTTTTGTCTATCTTCTTTGACTTTTCCTCCTTCTTTGTGGGAGACATGGAGATGTCATTATATAGATAGTGGTGAGGGAGGTGAATACATAAATATGTGACTATACAAGGAACCATCGATTATTTACTTAGAATGGAATGTATGGTGTGTGAAAAAAACTGTCTTTAAAAATGGGTTGATGAAGAAACCTTGAGGGCACTATATTGAGTGAAATAAGTCAGACACGTAAGGACAAATATTACAGGCACTTACTGATATGAACTAATTATAAAATGTAAACTCATAGACACTAAATATAAGTTACCAGGATATAGAACAAGGCTAAAGAGTGGCTAGCGGTTGCTTATTATGAGCAGAATGCTCAACTAGGTTGAAATTAAATGTTTGGAAATGAACAGAGATGATGGTAGCACATTGTGAGAATAACTAACAGTGCTGAATGGTGCATGAATGTGGCAGAAAGGGGAAGCTCAGAGTCATATATGTCACCAGAAGGAAAGTTGGAGGTTAAAAGAGGGGAATGTATAAAACAGTGAACCCTGTGGTGGGCAATGTCCATGATTAACTGTACAAATACTAGAAACCTCTTTCATGAACTAGAACAAATGAATGCCACTATGACTAGAAGTTAATACTAGAGGGGCATATAGGGAAATATACCTTTTGCAAACTATATACTACAGTTAGCAGTATTTTAATGTTCTTTCATCAATAGTAACAAATGTACTATACCAATACTATGAGTCAACAATGGAGGGGGGTTGATTAGGGGTATGGGAGGATTTGTTTCCTTTTTCTTTCTTTCCTTTCTGGAGTAATGAAAATGTTTTAAAAATTAAAAAAAATTGTGATGATGGATGCACAGCTGTATGATGGTACTGGGGGCAACTGATTGTACACTTTGGATCTTTGGATAATTGTGTATACCATACAATCTCAATATAAAAAAAAAAAGAAAAAAATACAATGCATGAATCCTGGTTTGATCTTGGTTCTGAATAAAAGAGAACAAAACCAGAAAGACATTTTTTGGGTGGAGGGGCACAATTGAGAAACTTTCCATTTGGACTCAATATTAGATGATATTGGTGTGATAATGGCAATTTTTTAGAGATTGCCTTTACTTTTTAAAATGCTGGTTGAATATTTAGGGACCAAGTGTCATGAAGTCTTCAACTTAGTTTTAGATGGTTCCCCAATCATAATAATAAATAAAAATGTGTCTGTCTATAGAGAGTGAAGGAGAAAGCAGATGGGAAAGAAATCAGAAGTAAATGAATACATGTGGGGAAATAAAGTTCAAAAGTGGTGGAAGTAACCTATGGTGTTAGAAGTCAGGGTGATAATTACCTTTGAGGAGAGAGGGTTGTAATGATAGGAGGAAGGGGGATCCTGTGGTGCTGGTAATGTTGTACTTCTTTATCAGTCTGGTGCATTACATAGGTGTTGACTTTGTAATAATGCATCAAAATTGTACGCTAATAATTTGTGCACTTTATCTTCCAATATACAAAGTTTATAAAAATTAAGATGATAAAAAGCTTAAACACACAAGAAAAATTCATTCTATTGCATTACAATCATTTAAATGGGAATAATTGGAGAGTTTAATTGGGAGGTAAGAGGGCGTAGTTTCCATCCCAGGGAATTAGCATTTCAATGTTAACCAGTAGATTCACAGAGCTCTACAAATGGTATCTTATTCATGAAACTTTCAGCAGACTGACCTTAACTAGATGGAGTCAGTCTTAGAGACAAATACTAATTCATGGCCTATGAACCCATCTGATTTACAAGAATTATGATTTATGAAAGGATAAATTACAGACTGATCAATATTTTAAAACCACCCAGGTTTTGTATACAGCAGTTGTGTTTTCAAATCTTTGGTACTTTCTACTTTTTGTTTTTGTTTTATTAAAACTTTTGATGCATCATTAGCTCAAAAAGTTTTGAACTTACCTCTCCAAATGTCTTCGGTACCTTAACTTAGAAAATCTTGACTTCAATCATAGATTTGGGTACTAATTTCCATTTATTAGACAGAATCCTTTCCATGTGCAGCCATCTCAAAAGTTGCATCCAATGAGTACATTATTTAATGAAAGATGATTATTTAAATAATTTATATCAAGTTCTCTAAAGATAACACTCTCATCCAGTTTCATTCTTTCAAACATTATTCTATCAAAGTGGAGAGCTAAGTTAATGTATAATTACAATTAACTAAGCCCACAAAGTTTATTCACTTTTCCTTTTCTCCCCTTACTCTTTATTTGTGCATTTTTAAAAGTAGGTGTGGTTCAGAGTATCATTTTGTGTTAATCATACCTTTAACCTATTTGAAGTCATCACACACACACACGGTTATATTTTAAACACTATAGGATAGTTCTTATGTTCATTAGAATCATTTTGTTGGTTCATATTAAAACATGTTTGATCACTTGGAAGTAAACTCTATGGCAGTGAATTTTTTTTATTTTTGGCTTTGAATGTCTTTTCTATTTTAAAAATTCATTTTGATTAAGTAATTCAATGATACCTGTTGTATCATTTAGTTATTCTCATAAAAATGCTGTGTCACAGACCACACTAAGACTTAATAATTATTTATTCTTGAAGATCTACAGGTCTAAGAAATGGCACAACTACTGCCTATATGCCATTAATCAAAGCAAGTCAAGGGTTGAGGAAGCACATCCTGCCCACAACGAGGCTATGGCAAAAATGTAATGCAGGGAGGGGTCAAGGATCCAATCCATCACACCTGCTGATAATTGGAGATATCCTGAAATATTCTAAAATGAGAACTTTGAGTCATAGAGTAGGCACAACTTTTCTAAAACTTGAATGCTCTACGAATATCTTATCTTGTCATAAAGAGTTGTATCATCACTACCTGTATAGAATCATGAATGAAATGGAAGGCAGACTTGTGAACGCATCAGACTAGAAGGGACTTTGGACTTCACTTTACCCAATGCCTTTTACAGATGAGTCAACTGAGGTCTAGATAAGTTAGGATAAATAATAAACTATATTGTAATTTAAGTTGAGCAATAACAGAGAAGAACTGAAAAAGAGCTGTAAACCCTAAAACTTAATCATGTATTTGGGGTAAAGTGTAGTCATGAAAACCTTAGGAGGAACATCATAAGAATTTGTTGAATCCATGATGTTTGAGAGTGACTGAAATTTCCTTACAGTCAAGGTAATGGGTTGACCTGAAGGCTGGAGTAGGGATTTATTCAGGTGGTGGTGGAATCATGGAAAACGCCCACCTTGGCCTTTCTGGAAAAATCACAGAGTATCTTAGTCACTGTCTACTCACACTTTTGGAGGAGCAACTCCCCACGGACCACCGGCAACAGAAGGCATGATTGGTTTTAAAACCATGAGAAAACTGTGGCTCTACATTTTTGTCAGGTAGGCAGTCTTAAAAACAAATCATTTTGAATATGTTCAATTGGATTCCTATCTTAAACTAGATTGATAAGTGGTAGTTGGAACCAAGTTTAGAAAAAATTCATAATAATCTTCACAGTGAGAATATTCTATTCCCTTATTTACCTGTCACACCAATTCTTGAGGTGCAATTATTTGATTTTAGGATAGTTACAACTTGGTAGACATCACATAAGACTTAAAAACAGGAATTCCCCTTTCTTCTATCATATTCTCTTTCTTATTCATTGTAGGCATCTTCAATCTGATAATTCACCATCTTTATTTTTCAACCACAATTGTGGGTTCTCATACAAACTAAACACACACTTCCTTTCCAGTCTAAGAGTGTAGAAATCTAGGAGTATGGTGCTGAGAGGAGGTAAATACTGCTCTCAAAATGCTTCTTCCAAAGACTAACTTAAACATTATACCATACATCCAGTTGTGCCTAGGACAGTCCTAATTGATAGCGGCCCCTTTCAATCTCAACGGGGTCCTGGTTTGGACTATAAAAGATATGGTCAGCCTAATTATAGGTTATCAACTTTAAAGAAATCCTGACTCGGTTAAAGAAACATTCAGAATGAAAAGTTTCTTTCAAACATTAATGCAGAATAAGCACTTAATATTTCCTATTTCTCTACAGTGGGAAGTAGAATAGCACTTGTTCTGGAGTTAGATTGGCAGAGTTGGACTCCTGGTTCCGTCACTTAATGAACTTTGGGCAAGTTACATGATCTCTTCTTGCTTCAATCATCTGTAAGATGGGGCTAAAACAGTACCTGACTCAGAAGGTCATTGTGAGGACTAAACAGAACAATGTATATGAAATACTAGCACCACCCTTTGCACAAGTGCTCGGCAAACATTATGTTAAGTCACTAAAAAAAATATCTTCATTCTCCTGTTCAACCGACAAGTTATGCCTTCCTTTCAAAAGCAAAGCATCACTCTGGGCAATGCTACAAGTTGATGATTTGTTTGCTATACACCAAAGACCAGGATAATTTCATGTCCAGGGCTCCTAGAAAGACTGAACTGCCCCCCCCCCCCCCACCTTTTCAAATTCACTACCTTTTACTACCCATGGCAGTCAGGTTGTCACTCCACTGAAGGTGCTCTGGCAATTGTCAACAATGTTGTGACAACCCAAAGGAATCTCTTTAATCCTCATCATTGCAGCAAGGTACAGTTCTTTTTTCAAAAGCTTTGCCTTGTCTACCACCACCCCTGGTGCTTTCTTCTCCCTCGTAGTCTCCTCCATCTTCCCTTTATGTTCCTTAGGTATATTTGTTCTCCCTCCTCACCTGGTTAGACAGTTCCTGAATGATTTTATCCTCTCCCATGGACTTAAGCACCACTTCAACGGATAGCCAGATAAGAAACTATCCATCCAGGCCACTCCTAATTCCAGACCAACCTATCAAGCTGCTACTTTTCTAAACAAATTACTTAGATGCCCTACAAGCAGTTCATTATTTTCTACCACCAGAACTCCTCTTCTGCATTTCTGATTCTGGTTAGAATTATCTCCACCCACCTGGTTGACAACTAATGGGTCCTGGGGATTTTACTGTTGTCTCCCAAATCTGTGCCCTTACACCCCCATCCTCATATCTGTTCATCCCCAAATCATCTCTTCCCTGAACCTCTGTGCTTTAGAAATATCCCTCTGGCAACAAAGTAGAGGACAGATGGAATCTTGTTAAAGCAGGCAGGATACTACTGCAAATTTAATGTTCTTTTGCTTAAAACCAGTCCATGGCCCCATGTTAACCACAGGGTAAAATCTAAGCATTTAATATGGCAGAGGAGGCCTTCTATCAGTGGGTCCTTTCTACCTTCCAATTGTCTTTTAACACTCTTCCAATGCCTTATGTCAAACTACCTAAAGTTTCCAAATATCCTTGCTCTGTAAGGTGTGATGATGTAACACCTGCTTAAATAAAAACCCAATACTACTCACTCTTCTTGTTACCTCCTCTAGAAGGTTTTGCCTGATATACTTAACGTGAATATCCCATATTAGATGTGTGTATGGAGAGTAGAGGGCAGGGATTGCATTTTATTTTATTTTTTTAGGAGATGCTAAATAAGTCAACTAAATCAAAATACACATGATGATAATTTAAAGTTAATAAATAGGTTCAACATACCTGAGGCAGATACTTCATTTAAGTTAAATTCATAATATTATATGATCTTAAATTTCAGTTGACTGGGATTTTGAGTGTCCTAATTATCAATTTACAATTTTGGAAAAGTGACTTAGATTTTATTTCAAAATGCAGAAGCCAAAACTTTTTCATTGATTAATTTAAATACTGGGTTAAGCAAGTTCAATTGATATACTGATGGTAGAGTTCCTATTTAAATGACAATGAGAAAAGAATATGAATTAGCTCTCACTTTCTGGATTAACATCTGTTTTATGCATTGTATGGATTAGCTTCTTTCTCTAAACACTGTATGTGCTGTGACACAAACAAGTTTAATTCTTAGGAAACCTGGATCAAGTATGTCTTAACAGAACTTACAAGCAGTAGAGAGAAAAAATTATTCTTTTCCATCTGAAACCCGAAAAACTCAAACTATAAAGGATTTAAATTGATGAAAAAAAAGCAGTTTACATAGGACTTTACTCATCTAGTTATTCTTCACAGTAATGCTGTGTTTGGTTTCTATCTCTTAGCCTTGATCCATTAAAACACGCTAAAGCTTCTGAACAAGCATCATTCTTGACGTATAATCCAAATATGTATTAGTAGTGAAACACCAGTAAATTACTCTTAAGTGCCAGATAAGTTATATTAATCTTGGCAATAAATTATCTTAAGAAAATTACAGAAAATAAGACATTATATCAATAATATAAACTAGTACTGGTTAAGAAACATTCAGGTGTAGCTTCAGCATTCTTATTATCTTTGCTTCCCGATGGCTAGTTTGCAATTTTTGTTTGCAAAAATGTTCTGTCTTGAGTTCTTTTATTCTCAATGATTCTGGATGGGAGATTATACAAGAAAACCACTTAAAAATATTAGTGGTTAAACATCCTAAGAGAACTTAGATAAGCATTCCTACTTCTTAACTAATATTTGTGATTATTTCCTTCTGAAATTATAAAGAGATGATTGGACCTAACAGATACTCAATATCTAACAAATTAACTAACTGAATAAAACATCTCCATGCTTTCAGCCTTTGAATTGTTTCCAGGAAGATAACATACTCCAAAACTATTTGAAAAGAGTACTTGATTAATGCAATCAGCACATTTCAACAGATATTATTATAAATCCTCTTTATAGACATAACTTCATTCATAGCACTCTCTGTGCTTCTTTACTAAAACTTCCTAGAAAATTCTTAACAAGAACATGGCAATAAAATGAGAATGTGTGCCAAATGCAAGGTGCCATTCTTATAAAATGAAATACTGTATCACTTGTTAATATAGCTTGCTAAATTTTACTTGTGATATGGGATTTACACACCGCCCCCCCCATCATGTTATATAAGCAGGAAAGCATGAGATTTCAAAACTGCCTAACTTTAAAAAAGTCTCTCATTTATTAGAACTCTAAAATAGAGCCCTTTGTCCTGAATCTTTTATCAATATAAAACTCTACTAAGTGATGTACAAGATTTTTCAAGTCCATATAACACTCCTTTTAAAATCTTAAGTTCAATCACTATTTGTTTCCTACTATTATACTACATTTTGGCAGCAATTTTTTATTGGGCTGTCATTGCAATAACTGCAACTTAACAATAAACCAGTCTGACATTTTAGGTCTTGAAGATACATACCATATATATTTCTTTAAAAATAATCATACTTTTGTAAGCAATACTTTACAGTAGACACCTCAAAAAATCTACCATATATGTGAAACTTAAAAAGAGAAAAATTTAAGTTCTAAATCTTTATACATATATATATCCAGATTTCTATATATATTATATATACATACATAAGTATATATAAAATATATATAATCAGATTTGAAAAATGAACAAAAACTGGGCACTGTACATAAAGTCCTTTTAAAACTCAAACAATAGAAAACTCTTTAAACATTAAACAATTTTAATAAAAGTTTCTGTACAATGCTAAGCCGTTTATTTACACATAGAAAATGTAATAGGAGTAGTGTTTGAAATTACATAACTCCTTAAAATTTCAATGGCAGGTAAATCTGGAAAAAATAACAGCATTCCATTCACAAATATTTTCAAGCAATAAATATGTATTTATAAATAGTGTAAATTTACATCAAGATTAGAAACAAAAATCACAAATCTGAAGTTTATTCCTTAGTCTATGTGCAATCCATTATCTTTGTGACTTGGTTGTTAATTTTTAACATTTTATTTAGGAACCAAAAGTGTAACCGTCATGGTTTCAAAACAAGACAGAAAAACATAAAAGCAGTAAAAAAGTTTCTTACCTAACTTTTCACATTAAAAAAAAGTTGACCAAAGAAAGACTTAAAATTGCTAATTACCTTACAAAGAAATGACCAGCTAGGCTACTATCTTTTTCCAAGGAAAATTCTGAAGGGGGAAAAGATAGATGAAAACCAATTCATCAGCCCAGAAATAGAGAAATATAAAAGAGGTTGTCTTCAAGTCAGTAGTCTGTATAATGTTGCCAGTTCTGTCAGATATATACAAAACATGGAAATTATTATTTTTTTTTTCTGCAATACAACTGGATCAGCTTTGTGAGAGTCCTGGACTAGGAGCAGGGCTCTCCCCTGTCCAATTGGTTGACACTCCGCACTTGGAAGGTTGCATAGACACAGTTTTCAGCCAGCAGCCTTACGAGATAGCTACAAAAACCAGTGGTGCAGAACTGGGTTACTTCCTGAATAGCAGAAAAAGTCTCATTTAATGTCCATGGAACAATATCAAGATGAAGAGGATGGTAATGGAGGAGCCTGAAAATAAAAGTAAGGTTATGTTAATTATTTTGGTATACAAAGTGTTAATAGTGTTCCCTAGCACATGGCTACAAAGTAACATATAGTATGCTTATGAAGTTAAGGGAAATAACAACTCTCAAGAAAGTTCAACAGCTTGCTACACCATGTAAAAGCACAACCTGGCCAATTTTCCTAAGAGCCTGAGACCACTACCCTACTCAATGTATCACCATTTTTTTGTACTTCTTCATCAATTAGTCGAAAGTTCCTGGAACATTTGTTTAGATTGATTTACAAAAACAAAAGGCCTGTAGAAAAATATTTTTTAACAAAAATATTCAAGCAATTTTGAAGATCATTCAAGTGAAAAGACCAGGAACTAAATTTCAAAAATTCAGTTTCCGATCACATGTGTGTGAGAGAAAAGTATTAGAGGAAATCAATAATTCATAAAACTATTGATCAGCTAGCTTCCTCTTAAGCATCTCCCATTTGAAATTAAAAGCTGTGTGCAATTTTTATAAGTATATTTGAATTTCATAAGAATATATAATATACCAGGGAAGCTAAGTTCCACAAAAAATTCCCATGATAATACCTCTGGCAAGGATAAAATTTTAAATAAATACAATTAGCTCTAAGTATATTTAAAAGCACACTTGCTGATTCATTTTTTTATCATCCCTATAGCAGGCACTAATAACTTATGTACACAAAATTAACTTGGAATAAATGACAGAAAAGATATGATAGTGTTCTAAAACACACAAAGATTTTAAATGTAATTGTGACATTAGTTAGGCTGACATTATTTTCTTCTCATCCAGGAAGTAAAGTGAAAATGATATATGCCAATTGTATATGAATAAATTACTTGGACATGGGGGAATGATATGAATATTTCCTCATGCAATATCTAACGAGCCAAAGGAAAATTTAAATATTTCATTACCTCCTACCTATCAGGTGGCAGAGCAAATACTGCTGCTTCACAACCCAGCTAACTATGTACTCACATGCTGATATCACTTACTAATGTAAATTGGTCATAGACTTGCATCAGGTCCTCCATTTTGTACTGTTCTAGCACCACAAAATTTTCCAGGTTTCCGTTTGTTTTTCGTGCACAATCTTGGCAATGTACTATGTAGGTCTTTCGAGAATTGCTCTCATTAGTGACAAAAAGCAGATCAAAAACTTCCACCTATTATAAGCAAGAGAAAAAGCATTCAATAGAAATAGTGGTATTTATTGTACTGTTTTAGAATAATTACGATTTCTTTCCTCCAGAAGCAAATGTGACACTTTAATAATAAAAAACAGAACCACAGAGAAGCAGTATTTTCCCATTAGCAAATACATAGAACAGCAAATAAAAAATAGATTCTACTTTAAGCCATTGGTTCCTACACCCAAGAACATACATCAGATTTACCCATGGAGGTTTTTAGAAATATTTTAAGTCCAGTGCTCCCCAAGGAGGATGCAACAGGGGCCAGGACCTGGGTACGTATTTTCAAAAAACTCTTCAGGCAGTCCTGATGTTTCTTTCTGGTCGAGTTGCTGGATTTTAGGTTTATGGGGGCACTTTGGTTTTTTTGGGTCCTTGCTTGGGATCTGGGGAGCTTTTCTGGCAGATTACTAGGAGAAGCAAAGAACTTTGCCTCTGGCTTTTTTTGGAGTCCATCTCAGGTCTTTCTTCCCCAGTGAACAGGTGACTTCTTTCCGTCTCTTCTTTGATTCTTGGCTTCTTTGCTGGGTCAGAAAATTTGTGAACATTCTTCAACTTGTCCCTCACTTCTGCCATTTAACAAGCTGTCTTTTATATTTTGCCTTCTAAATATTTTTGAATGACTCCTCTTCTTTAATATTCCCACTGCCAGATTCTAATCTAGGCCTTAAGATAGCAATTCTTTTCTAAGACCATTGCTTTCTATCTCCATCCTCTTCAACCACCTTTCTATCTGAAATACATATTGTAGTCCCTTGCTCAAGAACTTCTAACGGTTTCAATAACCTCAGACTAAATATCAAATTATAAACAGAATTTGTATAGTCTGTGTCCCAGCCACAATGGACTCCTTTCCCTTTTCTGATTAAACCATTCCATTTCTCCACTCCTATGTTGTTCCTATAACCCATGACATTCTTTCCCCAATTCTCATCATATTTTTGCTTGTTGAAATCACACTCATCCTTCAAAGATGGACTCAAATGTTAACACTTGTATGAACTCTTAGCCCAATACCAGAAGGGAAAAGTAAGTTATTTTTTCCCTTGGTGTTTTCCTAACAGTTAGTATGTCCAATATCACATTCATCACAATCTCATGTTTGTAAGTTGTTTTCTCCGAGTAGAATGTAAGCTCCTTGAGAGCAGGTACCACATCTTTGTTTCTGTATCTCTTGCAAGTATCATGTACTGAACCAGAGAGGACTTAATACTGATCTGCCAGGAGCTATACCGAACTATATCCAGTTTATTTGACATCTGGATTGTTCCTAGTTTAAAATCTCAGGCTGTATTTGATGATTATCACCCATTAAAGACCCACCAGAAGAACGACACTATCATATCATAGATACTTTTAGCGTTAATTCATAGTTAGTGAAATACTGTATCATCAGGTTAAATTTTAATATAATAGCAAAATAAAAAGAAAATAGCAAGACTGAAGACAATGCCAATTTTAGTATAATGTACTACATAAAAAGTATAAGCAAATTAAAAAATAGAACTGAAGAGAAACTCAAAGTGGAGAGAGAACAGTTACTTACTTCACATATGCTACAGTAATGGGCTGGTTCTTCTTTTGTCCGTCCGTGCCATATAATCTCTTTTCCTGCAGCAATGAGAGCTTCCCTCAGTGTCTGACATTGCTTCAGAGTTCTCAGAAGACAATACCTATTGTGGGGGAAAAATTATTTGTGACCAGCAACTGAATATTTTTGAGTATTTTTTAGCATAAAAGATATGCCAATTAGAAATAACTCCAAGAGACTTGGTTCTAATGCCTATGACTTCCTAATTTTTATTTTGTCAATTTCTCAGACATTCTCAGATTAGAAAAGAATGAGATAATGCTCAGCAGGTCTGACAATGACAATATTAAATCATTTAAAGTTGAGAATAATTGATATCTGGATATTAAAATATAATGACCTTAATATACAAGAACTGACCCTTGCTTAAATATAAGTTGCTAATTTTGGCTCTTATTTGGGCAAGTTGGTTAACCTCTCTGGGAGTCAATTTCCTCATCCTTGACATAAGGGGTCTGAATTCCAGTTCTGAAACGTTATGATTCTACTAAGGCGAGAAGGCATATTATTTCTATCAACACTACCTAGACACAAACAGCATCATCATTTATACAGCTGCTTTTTAAACTTTTGAGTTCATAAGCAGAAACCACATATATAGGTTTAGTCACAACAGGATACAAAATTGGTTTAACTATATAGTGATATAGTGCTAAAGAAGAAAAAAAGACATTTCCTCAATTTTAACTTGAAGATAATATAATGGAATCCTTCATTTATATTATCACACTTGAACTTTCCTTATAATTTATACCTTTTCTAAACTTGTATTTATGATGCTAACATAGTGAATTCTCACAATTTCTGCTGATTTTCCTACAGTCTGCTGCCATTACTTGGAATTATCTGATAAATTTTTACTGTCCTGTCAATCTCCATTTGAACAGAGACGATGTCTAATGCATTTTCCAGCTCTAATACTCAGAGACAATGAGAATACCATAAAGAAAAGGAAACTGATTTAGCAACTGCATGTTTGAAAGCAAAGGTCTTATTCATGCTATCTATCTACTGCCTAGGACAGTGCCTGGCCTAGAGTAGGGATTCAATAAACATTTTATTATTAAATAACTAAAATTGTATTTTAAATGATAGAATACTTAATTTCTCAATTTATATTTCCCTGCTATTTGTTAAGTTACTAGGTTAAAATACTGTTACTTATCAGAACCCATGTAAATTAAGCCAGGGGTAAAAATGACTAAAAATATAGGCAACGCCTTTTAACTTATTTAATAAATATAAAACAATATCAATTTTAAAGTTGTAAGGCAATCTCCTTAAGTATAATATTCAAAGGGTTTCACTCAGTTTGGCTTTATCAATTCTTGCGTGCTTAACTTATTCAGAAATGAAAACAATGTTTAAATGTCAAAGGTAGGACACCTGTATCTATGTACCTGTGCCTGTATTTTTGGGATGGGTGTCAGGGAAGGTAGCAAGTAAAAATTTAGTTCATCACAAAAAGAAAGAAAAAATAATTCAGACTATGCCTACAGTTCTTGAACAGTACCTCTTCCTCCCTTTTTTCCTCTTCATAACCCATTCAATTCACCTCTGGCGGCACAGATCTTACTAATTTTACCAAGTAGTGCTTCAAAACAAGGTCTCTTTCACAGGGAAAATAATGCCTAAAACTCTGCGGATATCTTTGGAACATATTCAAACTCAGTTCTGCTCCCATATAGGGAAAAAAAAAACGAAAGTAATGAACATAAAAGAGTAACAAATGGAATCGAACTGAGAGCTCAGAAATAGACCCTTAGGATCTATGGTCAATTGATTTGTGACAAAGTCCTCAAATCCATTGAACTGGGATAGAATAGTCTCATCAGTAAATGGGGCTGGGAGAATTGAATATCCTTATCTAAAGGAATGGAAGAGGATCCCTACTTCACACCCTATACAAAAATCAAATCAAAATGGATAAAAGACCTGAATATAAGAGCCAGTACCATAGAACTCCTAGAAGAAAATATAGGGAAAAATCTTCAAGACCTAGTGATAGGAAGTAACTTCTTAGGCCTTATACCCAAAGCACAAGCAATTAAAGAAAAAAAAGATAAATGGGGACTCCTCAAGATTGAACACTTCTATGCTTCAAAGGACTTTGTCAAAAAGGCGCAGAGGTAGCCAACCCAATGGGAAAGAAGACTTGGTAATCATATATTTGATAAGGGTTTGATATCCAGTATATATAAAGAAATTCTAAAACTCAACAATAAAAGGACAAACAACTCAATTGAAAAATGGGTAAAAGACATGGATAGACACTTTTCCAAAGAGGAAAACAAATGGCTCAACAGCATATGAAAAGATGCTTAACTTCATCAGCTATTAGGGAAATGCATATCAAAACTTCAATGAGATATCATCTCACACCTCTAAGAATGGCCACTATTATACAAAAAGGAAACTACAAATGTTGGAGAGGATGTGGAGAAACAGGAACACTTATCCACTGCTGGTGGGAATGTAAAATGGTACAGCCACCTTCGAAGACAGTTTGGCAGTTCCTCAGAAAACTAAATATTGAGTAGCCCTATGACTCAGCAATTCCACCACTCGGTATATACCCAGAAGATCTGAAAGCAAGGACAGAAACAGACATTTGCACACCAATGTTCACAGCGGCATTACTCACAATTGCCAAAAGATGGAACCAATCCAAGAGTCCATCAACAGATGAGTGACTAAACAAAATGTGGTACATACATAAAATAGATTATGAAGGAATGAGGTCCTGAAGCATGTGACAACATGGATGAACCATGAAGACACAATGCTGAGTGAAATAAGTGACACAAAAGGACAGATATTGTATGATTTCACTAATATGAACTACCAGAACATGTAAACTGAGTTTTAAAATGTAGAATATAGGGTACCTAGAGATAGACAGAAGCTAGAGAAGGGGGAGCGGTTACCTAATATGTACAGAATTGGTAACAAGGTTGAAGTCAAATGTTTGGGAATGGATAGAGATGATGGTAGTTCGTTATTGGGATTATAAGTAATAGTGCCATATTGTAGTTGCATTTGATTGAAAGTGGTTGTTTAAAGTCATGTATGTCACCAATTAACACTACAAATATAAATAAGTTCTTGTATGAACTACAAATTAAAAAAAATAATAGAGGGGTATATGTGAAAAAACAGCTATTGCAAACTATGGACTATAGTTAATATAATATTTTAATATTCTTTCATCAACAATAATAAATTTACTACACCAATACTATGGGTCAACAATGGGGGGCGGTAAGGGATATAGGAGGATTTGGTTTTATTTTTTATTCTTATTTCTGTTCTGGAGTAATGAGAAAGTTCTAAAATTAGTCATGGGGATTTATGTACAACTATGTGATGATACTGTGAGCCAGTGATCGTATACTTTGGATGGTTTGTGTGGTATGTGAATATATCTCAATAAAACTGAGAAAAAAAAAAAGAAGAGTAACGAGCTAACACTTATGAGGCTTAGTAACAGGCAGGAGGCATGATATCAGGTACTCTGCATACACGATGCCATTTAGGCCCCAAAGTAACCATGTGCAGGAGGTGCTATTATCTCCATTTTACAAATGAGGAAATTGGGGCTCAGAGCAGCTAAATTTGTTTGGTGTCATAAAGCTATTTAAGTGGTTGAGCTAGGGGTTTTTAAAGGCAGAGGAAATCTCAAGCTTCCTCTGTCTTACACTGTACTCTTATTTCTGGTATCTTTTCATGTCTTATTCTCACCTACATCCCCTCTTGCTCTTCTCTTCTAAAGATAAGATTTTGGGGGCTCAGCACAATTTTTTTTCAACACAGAATCTTGGTTCTGTAGAGTATTATTATTCTACTCTTTACTCAGTATATGAACTTTCATCTCCAATGCTACCAACCACTCTGGGAATTAAGATTATAAATTTATAATTTATGGTTAATTTGGTAATTTCATCTAGAAAAAGGAAATATAATACTTTACTGCAAATAATAAAGGGTTGGAGCTAGAGTTGCTAAGAGTAAACACTAAGTTGAGTAAGCTGCTTCTGGAATCAAGGTCTTTTTTTTTTTGGGTGAGATAGTATGATCTTAGAAAACTGACAGATCTGTTAATCTTATCTGACAATGTATAACAAAACGGTAGTTTCCTTCTTGCCCTTACATTTTTTCCTTAACTTTGAAATCTTTTGTTCCTTCCCATTTTTTAGAAAGGCAGCAATTGCAATAGAAAGAAATTTTAGGAGACAGAGGTTCCACAGCTATGAGCAGGTCTAAAGAAAGGAACTGATTCAATCAAAGGTCAGGGAAAAATAAATAGAAAGTAAGGACATTTAGGGAAAGGATCCTAGGGAAGATACAGATATAATATTCAAAACTTGACTTAATAGTATTCTGTTCTGCTTTGATCAACCCCAGACTTGGAGTGTACTGAAGAGCTATTTAAAAAAAAAAAAAAAAAAAAAAGCCGTAACAAATTTAGGGATGTCATTTCCTCATAATTTTGATTTTGCCAAATTTTAATAAATTCATGTTATAGCAATTTCGAGTTCAAAAGAATAAATCACTTGCAAAAGATGTAGATGATAGAAAATGTTCTTTTGTACACTGCCATTTTAAGAACAGTCAGCAATGATTTCAGAAATTAGAGGAGGGAATTCTTTGACTTTCAAGGATCATTCTGGTTTCAGGACCCAAGCCTTGTTTCTAACTGTTTGGATGAAAGATAATATAAGAAGGCAGGACATAAAGACAGCTCCTGGTTGGGAAGAAATCACAAGAAGTGGCTGATTCATGGCTTGGTACATCTGAGGTTATACAATAAAATGTAATCTAACTAAAAATCCATCTGCAAAGATAAAGCCTAAAGACAGATGTGATTCTGGAGAATAACTCCATACAGAGGATAAAATGAAAATATATTTGGGATATTAAAACAAGAAAACTGAAGACAATAATGTGAGGACAAATGATAGAGCCTTATTTACATAGTAATTAAAGCACAATATAGATTCATAAATCAATACATTAGGCAAAAGATACACAGACAATAGTGATAGGGATGCTATAAGGAGGGGAGAGATCATCTTTCGATAAAGGGAGGTGGAAATCAGAGAAGTTTTCATAAAGAAGTTGTCAATTTAGATGTGAACAGGAAGGATAGGTAGGGGGAAAGAACCTTTTAGGCAGATGGAAGCCAAAAGCAAAGGAATGAAGGAAGGAAGTGTGGGGATTAGAAAACAAACAACTGCTCTGAGGAGACTGTTATTTTTTGAAATTGAGAAAAATAATTTAATAATATATTTAAATGATTATATTTTAGTAGCACAAAGAGGTTCATAAATTAGAAATGCCTTGTGAAATTGTGCCTACTTTAATCTTTTTTAAAGAGAACTTGTGGGTTTACAGAATCATGCATAAATACAGAGTAAAAAATACCTTCTATTTTAACACCTTGCATTAGTGTGCTCTTAGGAGATTTTAACCTTGGAATGAGGTTTGTGGGGCAGGAGAATAGGAATAAAGCCATAATGATATTATGTTGTAGTTAAAAAAAATACTGGGGTTTACTCTGACATTCTGGGGACAGCCTAAGTTTCCAAAATGAGTTCCCAAATATCAGTGTGGAGAGAGATGAAACATGGGTTAATCCAACATGCCACTTTTAAAGTCTTTATGATAACAAACACTCTCCATAACTAAGAAACAGATGGCATACAAATTAAATACCAAGAGGTGCCATGCGTTGCTCAGTCTCTCTTACTGAAGGGGCCATGAAGGAAAACGGAGCCTGACACACAGTGTTGTGAGCGAGCCCTCTAAGCTTTCTTGCCAACTGTCACTCCAGCGTGGTATTATTCCCCAAGGACAACAGCAAGTCTTGGAATGTCAGTAAGACATCTAACAGTTTGATTTAAACCAACCACATGGCTGAAAATCAAGGTCTCAGTCAATGATAAAATGAGTATCTTAAGATAGGTTCTGAAAACTCTTGGATGAAAAAAAACAAGTATGAAAGCAAATACATGTTACCATGAGAATGCAGAGTTTTAGAATTTTTAGATTTTGTTTAAACCCAATGTATATTAGAAGACCCCCAGGGCAGCACTAGGATCTATTCTAACTATGGATTGGTACCATAGTATACCATTATCTGTTGATAGTGTTGGAAGAAATTTTGTTCAATTATTAGACCAACTGGCTTTGAAGAGTCATTGAACACCTCATTTATTCTTTCTAAAATGGGAATCAAAAGGGAATTAATATTTAATGGTTTGCTTTAATTTACATTCCAAACTCTGTACTTATGATAAAGTGCGTATTATGTAGCTAAGGTAATATCTATGATATGTGTGAAAGAAAAGGGAAAACTGGAGGAGAAAAAAAAAATCAAACTAAGCTCTAAAAGAGACTTTAAGCTAGAGTCTAGGGTGTCCTTAACTTGCCTTATCATAAGATTTACCTAGGCCACTGTGAAACCGATTCTCAAGGTTCTCCCCATAGAGCTTTGAGTTTATTTGGAAGCAACAGAGCCTGAAAATCTATTTTAATAAGAGTCCCAGGTGATTTTTATGATCAAGCAAGTAAGAACCAGTGTAAACCTCTTACTTCATAAATGAGGAAATTGAAAACAATGTTTAAAATTTATAACAATATTTTTCAATAGCTACTAGTAAATACTGACTTTCACACATCATGTTTTTATTACTTTATGCTAAGACCCACATAATACTCATATCATGTTAGATAGTACTATTATTCCCATTTTTTCAGAAGAAGAATAGGTTTTGTAATTTGCCTACCGTCCCCCAGCCAATGAATGAAGAAGCCAAGATATGAAGGTAGATTGGACTCCAGACAACTGCACAGTGTTGCCCTCCTTGTAAATGTTTACTGGGATATTATATAACACAGACCCCAAGACTTAGCAAAATAAAAAAGGAAAGGCAGATAATGAAAGGTTCACACATACACTAAAGGCACAAAGAAAGTACATAAAGCACTAATATTGTGCATATAAGATGGTATATTTAAAAACTGAAATATAATAACAGTGCCTTAAATGATGGTCAAAAGAATGACAAAATGATATGACAAGAAATTAAGTTTGTGGTGAGTGGTTTTCACTGGACTTGGTATTGTTTATATTTTAGGGCATTTGTTTTCTACTATTGGGTTATATGTTTATTAGTGATTTTAGAACACATAACTATCTGACAGATGACAGGAGGTACACAAGAGAATGTGTATTCTGAAAATTAACTTTCTACTCAACATACTATCTTTTATGTTCTTCCTAAATCCTGATTGAGAAATAGCACTAGACCCATGAATATTAACTTACTCCATCTAAAAAAATACAGGAGGCGATTGAGGGGGTTATGGTAATTAATATTAATTGTAACAACAACTAAATCCAAGACTTCCTAATATTGAACTTTTCAGAGGGAAACAGGCTCCTTGGCATTGTTTTTGACATATTTTTACATTTACAGAATTATCTGTTATCATAGTGATTTAAGTGGAACAAAGTAGTTGGTGAATAAACCAGAGTATACAATGTATCAGGAAACATACTATCATCACATTAACTTGCTAATAGTCTAAAACCTTACCAATAGTCTCTAGAGATCACCTGCTGCACAAATAATATCCCCTTCCACTTTTCAGTTTTAAAGTACCTATTTAGTAAAATTTCATTCACTCAGGACCCACTAATGAAAATATCTATGTCATAGTTTATACTGGAGATAGGGGTTTATCAAAGGTAAATATCAATCATTTTTTGTCAAAATGTTTAACCTAAATATGAAAAACAAATTCAGAATGTGGAAATCTGCACAAGACAAAAGCCTGGCCTCTTCAAAAAGAGAATGGTATGAAAAAAGACTCTAAAAGATTTAAGAGACACTGAAGTATATGCAGGGATTATATACGGGACCCACTATGACCCTTGATTGAATCTGGATTGGGGGAAGGATAGTAAGGGAGTAGGCAAGAGCTAAAAATTTCCCACATTTTTGGAGAGTTGGGAAATTTAAAGGTAGGCTGTTTATTAGCTGATATTACTGAATTTTGAATTTCTTAGGTGTGATAAGTGGCACAGTGGTTATGTACAATGTATGCATCTCTTAGGAGATGTAAGTTGAAGTACTTGGGATGTGTCCATGATGTTTGCAAATTACTTTTATATATGGCTCAGTCAAAAAGAAGGTGTACTATGTGGGACATGACTCCCAGGGGTGTAAGTCTCCCTGGCAACATGGGAAATGACTCCCAGAGATGAGCCTGGTGTGGGAAATGACTTCCAGGGATGAGCACTGTGGGATTGAAAATGCCTTCTTGACCAAAAAGGGAAAGAGAAATGAAAATAAAGTTTCAGTGGCTAAGAGATTTCAAATAGAGTTAAGAGGTCATTCTGGAGGTTACTCTTATGCAAACTTTAGCCCGATATTGCAATTTGCCACAGTATGCCAAGCCTCAACCAACAGTATTCCTGAATACCCTAAAGAATAATCTGGGCTCCATTTAAACTCCATGAAAGTTTTACTTATTAAGTTTATTTTGCAGAAACTTAAAAGCCTCCAGGTTGTCCCTATGCCAGATAAGCCCTGAAATCCACACGCACCAGTCTCTCCAAGAACATCAACCAATTTCATTCCTCTACACCGTAATGTCGACACCCTTTTTAGCATGAAGAAGTTAGAATGGTCATTGCCCAGATATCCCTGAAGGTTGACACTGATCAAAGGAGAGGGAGTTGTAACAGAGAAGTTGGAATTTAACAAATGAGTATGACTACTGACTCATATAGATATTTCTTTTTAGTTTCTAGTGTATCAGAGTACCCAGAAGAAAATAACTGAAATTGCTGAACTGTAATCTGGTAACCTTGATCTTTGATAATGTTTCTGTATCTATATAGCTTTTATCTGGTGACGGACACCCCCTTTATCCAGTGAATGGGTAGACGAGTAATAAAATAAAGATATGCATGGAAAAAAAAATAATAGGTTGGGAATACGGGGAAAAAATATACCCCTATGTAAACTATGGACAACAGTTACTAGCACTACTTTAATAATCTTTCATCAATTGTAACGAATGTAACCACTGTTAAAAAATAGTATTACAAAAAAGTGCTATCAATTGCAACAAATTTTCCACACCAATGCCAGTGTTGGTGGTGAGGTGGTGCATGGGAATCCTGTATTTCATGCATGGTTGTTTCTGTAAACTCACAACTTCTCAAATTAAAAAAAAAGAGATGAGCAAAACAGTTTAAAAAAAAAAGGGTGTAGCATATATAGGTCAGTAAGTAAACGTGGCAAAAACTTACTGGACTATTCTTTCAACTTTTTTAGTATGTTTGAAAAATTTTAAAATAAAAAGTTGGGGGAGTATAAATAGGTTTTGGGGGATTGCAGCAATGTGTAATATTCATATTTTATATATTTTAAAGGAAAATGAGACAGCTCAACATGGAAAAACTGTCATACTTAAATGAATTAAAGGAAGAGATCGGTAGCCTCTCTTCCTTTTCAAGGAAGTCTGAAGGCTTCCTTAATTCTCAAAAATAGCTAATCATGTAATGTGGTCATTCCTCTACTTCAAAAATAGATAATGGTCCAGAAACCTCAACATCACCTTAGCAGGGATTATTTAGCAGCCAGCTGAGAGCTACAAATGCCTATCTCAGACTTCTCTTCCGAAGCAATAGAACCATACATCCTTCTGGCTGCTTAATAGAAATTTCCACTTAAAAATCCTAGCAGGAATTCAAGTTCTACACGTTTAAAGCCAGCCAAGCTGGTAATCATTCCCCACACCTAACCCATTTCCTCTTCTCTTTCCTTATCCCCAATTTCACTGACAAGCACAAATGTCCCACCAAAGCAAAACCCAGCAACACAGACTCACCCCTCACCTCCAACATCTAATCAATCATCAAGCGTACTCTATCTTATCCTGTAATCCTTTCTCTCGTCTGTACTGCAGCAATTACTTTCTAATTCATGTCCCTATATCTTCTGCCCTCCATTTAATGTTTCATCTTGCTGCCAAGTGATCAAACATGCAAATTTTATTAAAACATTAAAAATTCTAAAGGTTTCTCATTAGCAAATGCTGGCAATGTGAAGTCTATATGAAATTTTTAACAACAAAAATTTAAATCTATACTCGTCAGCTTATGTGAATGAACAAGTAGGGATTAAGCCCCAGAGACACACTTAAAAGTTTGGTCTAAAGAAGGAGAAACTAAATTCATTTGCAACATAGGGGGTATGTGGAAAAAAAGTTTCAACAGTAAAATGAAATCAAAAGAGAAAGCTAGCACTGAGCTTCCACTAAAATATTCCTTAGGAATTAGGCTGTGAACTTTTCAGGTCAAGTTCACCACATTATGAAATGAAAGACATAACCAGGATAATGAATAGTCTTCTGATTCATGCCAGTGTAGGAGGCATTTGGAAGAATATGGAGTATGAAGACTTGTTTATTTTAGTAAAATAGCTAGGTTGTAGAAATTGGAAGAGATTTACTAAATGACTTACTCAGATGAAGGACTTTAAGGAATTGCAGGACTCTGAAAGACCCAATTGGAACTTGAAAATACAGTGGGGAGAAAACCAAGAGTGACGTTGATTTGTTTAATTTGATTTGGAAAAACAGGTTAATACATTCTCAAAATGAAAATGAGGAATTAGTAGGTGACAAGAGGAGACAGCACCATTATAGGTTAATGATGTTCTATTATAATCCCAAAAATTTTTCACAAATTTTGCATAAACTCATTGGTGCTGAAACTTGACCTAAGGCTATTTATAGTTTTCATTTAGCCCATTTAGAGTAACTATTTATATGTTTTACTGCAGAAGGATAAATGTGCTTGCTTCCAAGGTGCTGCTAAAGACCCTGCTAGGAGGGCAAAATATATTATAAAAACACTGTATTACCTTTTTAAATTCAAAAAAAAAATAAAATAAAATAAAATTCTGAACACCCCTTGCCTAAAGGGTTTAGGACCACAGACCTATATAGTAGTAATACATTCTCTATGTTCTCCTACCTCTCTGACTGTAGCCAGTTCTAGTCTAGATCCTCCTTTTTCCTGTTCTTAAATAAGAAGTATTCCCCCAGGTATTGTCCCCAACTCTTCTTCTCTTCCTCTCAAGACAATTACAAACTGCCAAGCAGAATAATCCTTAGTCAGTCAACTCCTACTTTGACTGCTCTCTGGAGTTCTGCACGTCTTACAGCCACTTCTAAATAGCTCTATCCAACTATTTTCACTGGCTCCTCAAACTTGCCCCCAAATAAAATCATATGCTATAGAAACAAGTGAGTGTGTTCACATAAGACCGACAGGGATTTAAATTCTGGCTCTGCCTCTAACCAATTGGGTGACCTTGGGATACTGCGAGGATTAACCGAGATAACAGTTTGTGAAGCACTTTGCTTAGTGCTTGGCCAGTTACCAAGCAATTTATTAACTAGCATTATTACTAAACTGTCCAGAACCCAGACTTAAAAACACAAAGGGTCTTTGACTCACTCTTTCCCTTACCATCCAGAAGTTTATCCTATTTATTTTAACTGCTAGAAAGATCTTTATGAAACTCAAATTAGATCATTTTAGTTAAAAACCCACCAGCTCTCCAACAGAATAAAATCATAAGGTTGGCACGCAAAGCACAATGTGTCACTAACCAACTTTTACAACTGTATCTTATTCTGTTACTCAGCATAAACATTGTGCTCAAGCCAGAATGTACCACCAATTGTTGTCAACATACACACAGTAAAGTTGGGTCATATATACATTTAAGCTCAAACAAATACCGAGTAGGGAGGAAGTCAGCCAGGTGGTGGGGAGACAATGAGAGAACAGGAGGACAAGAAGATGAGTTGGGCAAGTATGCATCTGCTGTTTCTCTAGGCAGTGTGAGCAGCTTACCATGCTGAGTATGATTTTAGTGGTTGAAGATACGAATTTTTCATACAATGGCCCCTACACATAAGCCAACTATCTTGCCTGGTGCTCAACTAAAGTAAAGGGATTTATTCTTTCACTGGAGGAAATTATAACTGTGTTGGATTTAAGGGGATATGATATATGTGTATTCTGTAATTTATGGATGAACTGAAGTATCTTTACATTGGCTTTAGGAGCTATTGCTCTCTATTCTCTCCACTGCTACATCTTCACCCTTCACACAAATTATCCTTCTTCCCAGAATGCATAGCTTAAAAGACTTCTCTGACCGTGGGCTGGAAAGAAACCAGTGGATCTGTCATTGCATTACTTTCAATCTATTCATTTATATGCACTAACTTTTACTTGAAGACAGGACCTAGCTTGGTGCATTGCACACAGTCAGCAAATATTCATTAAATGAAAAAAGTACAAATGAGAGAAAGGAAGCAATGTTGGCAGTGGCAGGTACATTTTTAGCAATGGCTGAATGACTGTATTTTACACAGGAAGCTTATGAAGCGAGACCTAAGGGTCAGAACTTGTTCTGGTTAACATTTTCAATCTGCAATGACAAAAAGAGCTTGCTAATCATATCTCATGATAACTCCAGCTAGGAGCAGAATTCATAATATAATGAAGAATACAATCAAGATGCAAATGATTGGATATTTTGTAATGCGGGGTAAAATGGAGTACAGATAAGTACATAAGTGTATTTAGTTTTTTAAACAAACAAAAACACAAAGACAAAAACAAAATCATGTAAGGAAAAGTATGGGGAACTGTATCACCAATAATTTTAAGTGTGTCCAATTTCAACACAAGACAACTTTTATAACAAAGACAGTCTAAGTGGCAAAGCCCAGCATTTCAAATATTAAGAGGGACATAAATAAACTGGAAGGAGGTCTAGTAGAATGGGGGTTATGGAAAAGATGATCGAGGTGAGAGATGTTTAAATTAATGGAGACCAGGTACAAAAAAGAATAGAAATCTTTCCTTGATTCCTTTTTCTCTTACCCCACAATCCAATCTATGAGCAAGATTGGTGAGTTTTAGCTCCATAACAATGATCCCTAAGCTTGATCCCTCTTCTCTACCTCCATGATAAATTTCTGTCTGGATTGGTCTATACTGTTGCAATTGTCCTCCCTACTTCTAACCTTGCCCCTTGCAATCCATTCTCCAAAAAGCATCCAGATTCTTTTTTTTGAGAAGATGAGTTTATTGAAGATGCATCAACAAGGAACTGGAGAAAAAATAAACCTTTCCAAGACGAGTTCAGCATGAGAAGATGGTTTGGGCTTTTATAACCCCAAACAGACAAAGAAATGGCCAGAATCCAGAAGAAAGCAGAAGGGGGAAAAATAAATAAAAAAAAAAAGAGAAGAGAGAAAGCTGTTTGGTCAGCATCTCCTGTTATCTTGAAGTCCTTGCCTCATTCAGGCTTGTTTTTCAAGAAGGTACTACTTATCAAACCATAGGGAGATATCCCTTGTATCCTTCTGCAGGCAATGCTGTGAAAGTTCCTTGATAGTTCAGGGAGATGAGCATCTATGGCTGAATAGGTCCTTCAGCCCTGGAATAGGTCGGCCATTTTCTCCAGTTCTTCTCAATGGTGAGGGCCAGATTCATTTTCTTAAAGTTTAAATCAGAACCCATCCTTCTCCTGCTTAAAATCTTCTAATGGGACCTGTAGCACTCAGAATTGATATATAAACTACTTAAGATGGTCTAAAAGTCCAAGCACGATCTGGTTCCTGTTTATTTCATTGAGCTTAATGCTACCACTCTTCCTTTCCCACATTCGACTATAGTCACACTGGCCTTTTTGTCCCATAAACATGCAAAATTTGTTCTCCATTCAGCCTTCAATCATTTTCTGGGCCTGAAATGTTCTACCCCTAAATCTTTGCCTGGCTGGCTCTCATTATTCATTTTTCACATCTAAATATGAACATTATCTTCCCTGACCACGTTGGCAAAAGCAACACTGCTGCCCCACACCCCCACCCCCACGCTTCCCCATACTATTCTATTCTCTCTTACTCTTCTTACTTATCAGTAATGTATTCATCTGTTTGGGGATTTGTCGGTCTTGCTCCACTAGAGTTTAAGTCCCTCGAGGGCGGGCGGGGATTTTATCTTATACACTGCTGTGTCTATCCTTAGTGCTTAGAACAGTCTCTGGCATAGAGTTGATTCTCAAACACTTTGTTGAATGTGATTTATTTGTATAAATTCCAAATACACTTAGGGAAATAGGACCAAATGACAGATTTTAGGCTGATTTTTAAAGAACTTTCAAGAATTATAGTAAGGTAATGAGAATGTTCAAGAAGATGCTAGGTGACCACAAATCATGAATGCTATAGTAGGGATTACTGCATTAGGTAGGAGTATTGATTAAATGACCTTTAAAGTCCTTTCCAATGATAAAATCCTAATCTTTCCAAAATGGAATGGGTCGATTTCAGTGTACATAGCTGTTAGGTTTTACTGGAAAAGTGAAGAAAAATCATGGTTACTCACTAAAGATAAATGGTTTCTATACTGTGCCATCCCTTAACCTTTAGGTGATCTTTATGCCTATCTCCAACTTACTAAACATATTCAGGGACTTCAGATAACTTTCTTCCCAAAAGTAACACTCTGCTATTCAGAGCAAAGTAACATTTTGAGACATACTAGGATAAGACACCCCCCCCCATCTATTTATAGAGAGAGTATGGTACCTAGGAGTGAACATTTTAAAGGAAGTATATATTACTTGCTATTAATTTGGTTTTTATTCCCTTTTGTCTCCCCTTACACTTTTTGCCTAGGACTAGATAAAACAGCGCAACTAATAAAGGACTGTGTGATAAGATAATTCATAGGCATGTTACCTTGTCCACACAATTTTTGTTAAAATAAAATTTTGGCTTTAGATTTGAAATCATTTTAATAAGGCAGGATTACTTTCAAAGGACAGCATTTTTGAAAACAACACATATTGACCGAATTAATATTCCTGCAGGAGAAATACTTAACATAAATACTATTTTGGCAATGACTTAGATAAACTTATTTTATCAGTGAGTATAAAGCAGCATATTCCAAAATGAGTTTTAGAAGAAATCCCTCAAAAAAAAATTGGTCAAGTAAGTTTGGGAAATACTGTACATTACATCCTTCTCCCCCATTCACAAAACACATCAACACACACAGACCCTAAAACATTTTACAAAAAAGAACTTTATTTTAATCCATCATTTCCCATATTTCTTTGACCAGAATCCCCCACTTTTTGAGGTTAGGGATAGTAGCGGTAGAAAATACAGTTTAGGGAAACACTGCTATATATCACTGTTTCAAATATTAGTTCTAAATAGATTTACAAAACAGCTAGGCCAGAAACTGATAAATTAGAAGCTTACTAGGATATATGTATTTAAATTAGGATAGTACATAATTTTTATAACTTGTATTAATTATTTAAAACAGCTAATAAAAGGGACAACTATAAGATGGACAATTTAATTAAAACAATCAAGACCTTTACCACTTTAGTCAAATCTCTCCATTAAACTCTAATTTCTCCATATCAGCAATTATTTTGTGATACCACTCCCTCCCCTTGTTAATAAAAGCAGACTTTCAATATCAAAACTAAAGTTCTTCTGGGAAATCAGGTGGTTCAAAGGGTCATGGGGAAGCACAGGTTTGTGAATCTACTGATTTAGAATCATTTATACTTTTCCTCTTCTTTGTATGAGCTGACTATTTGGAAGGGAAAATATTTTTAACATGTGGATTCTTGTATTACATTTTGCTAAGACTTCTGGACCATTTTGTTTTGATATCAAGGTAATATGATATCAACATAATTCTATGGGGAAAAAATAAGTACTGAATAGTTAACATTCCCCCAAAAAAAGAGGGACTACAGCAGTTTTAGAAAGCACTTAC
Organism: Choloepus didactylus; assembly: GCF_015220235.1. Lineage (NCBI taxonomy): Eukaryota > Metazoa > Chordata > Mammalia > Pilosa > Megalonychidae > Choloepus > Choloepus didactylus. The sequence goes on along the minus strand of NC_051334.1, from coordinate 45,712,162 downwards.
TTAATCATTTCAAAAAGCTTTGGATCTGAGACCTTGATATTTCGTGCCATATTCCAGGAAAGATGAACCATGGGTACTATTGACTTCACACTTTGCAATTTGTTCCATTCGTACCGTTCCACTGCCAATTTATACTGGCAGGCTAGGAAAAAAAAAACAGTTATAAAGCAACTCAAAGTACCAAAAGATATGAAGATAACCATTATCACCCTCTCAGGTGATATCTTCAATACTAATTCTAAAAACCTCAACAATACAAAAATAATTTTTTGTTTTAGGATAATTATGGTAATAATAGCGATCATGTAAAGAGCTCTTACTATGTGCCAGGCACTGCGCTGAGCTACTTTTGTACATTATCTCATTTAATCTTTACAATCACCTTATTAATTTTATTATCCCCATTATATAGATAAAGAAACTGAGGAGGCTCAGAGAGGTTAAATAATTTGCCCAAAGTTTTTAGAGCCAGGTCCTGGTCCTAATCCAGGTCCTTCTAGCTCCAAAGGCCATATTCTTAATCTTAAGTATATACTGCCTGAAGGCAGACATAACCAAAAGAGACTTTTGACTTTAGAGAGCTGTTCATAAGACATACCAGATAAGAGAAAAACTGGAAAGAATGAATAACCACTCTGCTTCACTTTCTCCCATAAAGGGTTTCCTTTATAAAACAAAACCAAGCACTTAAAAAGTTATTAAACTATATCTTCTATGTATACAAAGACATAAATTTGTTATTTGCTGAGACCTATGGTCTTGGATTTCCATTTGTTAACTGGAATTTAATTTCTCATACTATGAATTAAGATTTTATGCAAGGAGACACTTCTAATTTTTAGTGAGTTATAGTCCAAGAAAAAAAAAAAGACCTATCAGATATAATCCTTTATAAATTAAACTTTTGTTTTAGCATATTCTTTAAAATACCTGTAAGTGGACCAACATTCCAAGCAATGTTGTTGCACCAGCCAATAGCCTGAACCCAATGTACAGTGCCTGAATTAATCCAGACCAAATCTCCAGGTCGCTGAATAAACCTATATACTGGGACATTTGCTTCATAAAGATCTTCAAGGTTGGGCCACCAAGAACCCATTAGGAAATTCAAATTATTTCTGAAATAAGAACAAATAACGCAAATGGATCATGTATTTTAATAAGCTTTTTAAGACTAGAAGATAAAATCAAAAGTTTAAAAAAAATTCATTTCACTAAAACTTAATTGTTTGTGCAGTAAGAGCTGCTGTACTTAAAAGAGTGAAATTAAGTACAATTGAGTATTAGATGGCTTATCCAAAGATCAGTATTATTACTTTAAATTGAATTTTCAAAGATCTAAGTGAAATCCAAAGCTAATTTTAAGTAACACTTACATCCATTAACTTTAAATTTCATTTCAATAAAGACTATTTTGATTGAACCTTTCTCCCTGGACAATCTAGGAATCCCTAAAAGGCAAATAGAAGGTAGAAATGACATCAAGTCATTTAAATCCATAAACAGGAACACTATGGCAGATGTAAGTAAAGGAACTTCCACCCAATTTCTGAGGGAAAGTGGAAGACAGAAATCACCTCTATTTCTGTTTTGGATCCTAAGGAGGACAAATGGTTAGTCTCTATACAGTTTTGAAAACTAGTTGATTAAAACCATGCAGTTTAAAACACTTTATCAAAAATGAACACGCACACACACACAACCACAATCACTACCATCACTGCCTATACATTTTGGAAACATTCTATAGATCTTATTACTAAGATTTTCTTTTAAAACGTGGCTTCTTGTTAGACTCCTTCATCATGATATAGTGTTTAATTACATTAGCAACTTCTCCTATAAAAGGATAAAGTTCAATTGACTACTTCAGATTTCATTTCATTGGGAAAAATCTGCACAGTGGAAATGTTCCTTTCTTTAATATCTGAGAAACAGCCTTCACCTTATTTCTGCTTCTTGTGCTAAAGTATATAGTAAAAGGTACCTTGAAATTGTTTTAAATTTAATATTTTGTCTAGATCAAGGGTTGGCACACTATGGCCCACAGACCAAATCCAGTCCCCTGCCTGCTCTGGTAAATAAAAGTTTACTAGCTGTAAATGAGACAGACATTTTGAAGATGGCTGCTGGAAACTGACAGACATTTTGGAGAAGCCATTTTGAAATGCAACCTGGGATCAAGCAGACGCCAGCCACGTGCCTTCCTCTGGTAACAGAGGTTTTCCAGACAACATTGGCCACCCTCCCGTGAAGGTACCCGATTGTCGATGCGTTACCCTGGACACTTTATGGCCTTAAGACTGTTAACTGTGTAACCAAATAAACCCCCTTTTGTAACAGCCAATCCATTTTTGGTGTTTTGCATTCCGGCAGCATTAGCAAACCGAACAGCACTATATTGAGTGAAATAAGTCAGACACATAAGGACAAATATTGTATGGTCTCACTGATAAGAACTAATTATAATATGTAAACTCATAGACACAAAATATAAGCTACCAAGATCTAGAACGAGGCTAAAGAATGGGGAGTGGTTGCTTATTATGAGCAGAATGTTCAACTAGGTTGAACCTAAGTATTTGGAAATGGACAGAGGTGATGGTAGCACATTGTAAGAATAACTAACAGTACTGAATGGTGTGTAAATGTGCTAGAAAGGGGGAAGCTTAGAGTCACATAAATCACCAGAAGGCAAGTTGGAGGTTAAAAGATGAGAATGCATAAAACTGAATCTTGTGGTGGACAATGTCTGTGATTAACTGTACAAATATTAGAAATCTCTTTCATGAACTAGAACAAATGTATGACAATATAACTAGAAGTTAATAATAGAGGGGTATATGGGGAAAAAATATACTTAGTGCAAACTATATACTACAGTTAGTAGTATTTTAACATTCTTTCATCAACAGTAACAAATGTACTATACCAATACTATGAATCAATAATGAAGGGGGGATGGTTAGGGGTATGGGAGGATTTGAGTTTTCTTTTTTGTCTTTATTTCTTCCCTGGAGTAATGAAAATATTCTAAAAATTGAAAAAAAGTTATTGTGGTGATGGATGCACAGCCGTACAATGGTACCACGGGCAACTGGATATTTGGATGATTGTATGGTATATGAACAATAAAATTAAATTTGAAAAAGTAAAAAGTTTATTGGGACATAGGAATGCCCACGCACATTTATATATTATCTATAACAGCCTTCCTGCTACAGCTACATTGTTGGGACAGAGACCCTACAATGGGCAAAGCCTAAAATATATGTATTATGTGGTCATTTACAGAACAAATTTGCCAACCCCTGGTCTAGAAACTTTATCTCTTCCTTTATTTTTTTTCCCTTAAAAATGCAAGCTTACTCTTGAGGTAAGTCTAGAACAGAATAACAATGGTTGCCTAATTGCAAGAGATAAGGATTGGTTTGCTATTTAAGTATATGTAGATGCATTCCAGAAAAAGTTGCCTAACAAAAAATGGTTATGCACACAATTTCTTTCCCTATTTCACCCATTCATTGCATTGTCATCACGGAAGTGAAGAAAACTTTCTATCCTAAAGTAAGGAAACAAGTAAGCAAGCGAACAAGCAAGACCAAATAATCAACAACTAAGTCAAAACTATCAAACTACAAAAAAACCACTCATGCATCTTTTTTATCATATATGCAAAAGACCAGTTATTCCAACACAGGTATTATTTAAAGTCATAAAATAAACTAAAGAAACGATCAATATAAGAGGCAACAATCCTCATGTGAAACAAAATTACAATGAAATGCTGAGGCAGCAAGTGCCATTTCTGCAACTTTGCAAAATTTATCTATGCCTTCATGTTAACTTGATGTTTGTTATCCTCAAGCTCAAGCTTTTTGGACATCATATGCCTATTCTAATTATCTTTGTTCTCAAGATACGTCTCCATTTGGATAGGAAAGAAAGTTAAGCCTAAAAAACAGCCAATCCCTAATTAGAAATAATGCTGTAGTTGCAACCACACACTACCATCTCAAAGTTTAAGAATGGAGATTTCCCACAACACTGTTCTTTCTCTGCTGCTACCTGTTGGTCTATAAAAGGAAGTACAGATTAAAGTAGTTCAAGTTATTTCATCGATATATTTTAAAATTTAAAATCCCACAGCTTTTATTTTCTTACATTGAAGGAAACCTATATGTTAAACAGCTAAGACAATAAAAGGTGATTATCTCTTGCTTGTATACAGAAAAATTTTGGATTAATATATTTTTTCCAACTATGATGCACTTCTTATTAAATCAAAATATTTTAATCAAACTTACTTTAAGCCAAAGTAGAATATTACAAATTAGTGTGTTGGAATATGTGCATAATTCGTTTACAAAGTAGTCTCATATGTAAATGTTTTAGGTGGTAGGTGGTTATTCTCTTTACCAAACTGAGGGGGAAGGGTAATAATACCAAATCTATGTGTAACTCATGTTTTTGCATTTTTATATCATAACAATTTTCCAATGTTATTACTAACTGAACATATCAGGTGCTCACATAATGGAGGGCTTTTTTCTTTTCTTAAAGGAAGAGAATAAGGTTCTATCTAGACAAATAATTAAATTTAAACGGTGAAATCTATCTCAAGGTACCCTTTAATACAAGAGGCAGATATAAAGTGAAGGCTATTTCTAGGATCTTATAAAAAAAAAGAACACTTCCACTATTCTGAGATTTTTCTTCTGGAAAAAACAAAATCTGAAGTAATTAATTAAAATTTATAAAATTCCTTTATAGGAAAACTTGCTAACGTAGTTTTAAAAAGAAATTATTTTATGATGATATGGCCAAGGGTAGTCTGTTCAAGCTTGAGTTATTAAGAACCAATTAGGGTGATCAATTGGAGAATTCCTTCCATTTATAAAATCATTTATAATAAAACAATTTTTCTTGGAAATACACACCTTTCAATGAAAGTATTTAGGCAACAATTTTAAAAATAAGCCTAATGAACAACTCAAACTTTCTACCCTATAAATTTACGAAACCGCATAGAGTGGCTTCATGGCATCTTTCTTAAAGTATTCTTGATAACACAAAATAATAGGTTTAGAATCTAATTATTTAAAATGAATTTTCTGTTGAATGGTAAGTGAAAACAGGCTACATCCATTAGGAAATCGAGCTTGGTAAGTTGTCTTTTACAATTACAGCTTTCTAATTATTATGTTTAAAGAAAATTTAGTTCAGAAACCTACTTTTCACAGAAGTCATTCAGAACACCCCAGTAACCTTCAGGAACAACAAACCATTCACAGTCACCCGGACCAATATTTATGTTAACTGAACAGAAGTTGTTATTTTCTTGATGACCTGAAATGTGAAAGAAAAAAAGCCATCAGCACACTATAAATTCCATGGAAAATGTGTCTTGAGAAATCAAACATTAGAAATGTCCAACAGAGAATGCTCAAGTGCTATTCAATTTTCATCAGATTTCTGACATCGTAGAATTTTTGTGTCTAGTCTGGTTTTAGAACTGAGTGTGGTCAACACCTAATTTATTTTTTAAGGGCTTCTTTGGAAAGCAGTATAAAATCATGGTTAAGAGCTTGGGCTCTGGAGTGAGGCTTCTTGGCTTAGTCATTATATGAACCTGGGTAAGTTTGCTAAACCTTTCTCCTCAGTTTCCAACAATTCCTATAAATCACTGGGTTTTGTTTTAAAGACTGAAAAAAAACAATGAATGCTAATAACAGTGTCTAATACATGGTAAGCAATAAATATTAGCTATTATTGATGTAATTATCATTTCTTCTTTGTGAACTAATTCCCATTTTTCACAAGCAGCCTTAAGACATTGATAAAGAATTAAGAAGGCTGTATTTCAAAATATAGCTGGCTCTAGGGAGTGACATAAGCAAAAATGGCAAGCAGGGAACTTTGGGGATCCATACCTCTCCAGAAACACCAAACCTGGCAAAAACTGTCAGAATCAATCTTACCGGAATTCTGGGAGATACTCAAAGGTTTACAGCAACCACATGAAAGCTTAGCCAGGAAAAAGATGACAAACTCGGCAGGGGATCTTTGTGGCATTTTAACATACCCCATCCCCACCCCCAACCCAGGAACTGTGGTGGTCTTAAAAATGGCAGCCTGCATTGCTGGTGTGGGTATCTGGTTTCGGAAGGAGCAGGGTGGACCTTATTTCCAAGGAACTGTTTGTTTTGACCCAACTGGGGCTTCCACAAAGGAGTGACATAAAGGGACTCCCTCTGCTTTGCCTAACATGTAACACTCTCAGGGTGGAGTGGCTACTTGGAAGAAGTTCAGCGAAGAAAACACTAAAAGACAAATGAACAAGCTGCTGCTGCCTGGGGCAAACAATAAGGCAACAACAGACGTGCCCAAAGCCTGGGAGGATAAGCTAGGGAGTGAGAGATGTTGGGGAATAGGGCTCTGAAATGTTCCCATGTATACCAGGGAACCTAGAAAGTCATATACTTACCAAGGACAAAAAACATGCTAAGAAAAGACTTGAGAAAACCATAAATCAAAGATTGATTGATCTTTGGGCTCAGAGCAAGCTGGAAGTGAAGGCTAAAGCAGTCATAAATAGCCTGCCTGGCAAAGCATACAAGGAGTGACCCTGCAATAACATAGAGCCAACATGTAAAGATTTGGATAATTATTTTTTCTTTCATTCTTTCTTCTTTTTATTTTTTTGTGAGGGTCCAGGTGGTGAAGGAAATCTCTATCAGGTCACTGGCTAATTGCTAACATAATAGGACAAAGATTTAAGTACTACAGAGGACAAGGAATACAGTCTGTGCAAAAACAGTATGGAAAAGTCACTAATCAAACTAATGACTGCAGCCCACAGCAAGCAGCAACAGAAAAACAATGAAATGGGAGGAGAATCTGATTTCCAAAATTTTCACATTATAATAATTCAAAATTTCAAAAGACTAGCAGAACACCAAGCTTAAAGAAACAGAGACTTCAGAGATAACGCATAAGGGAGAATTCAGTCTTTACAAAAATACTCAAAATGACCAGTTTTCAACAAAAAAATCACACGCCATGCAAAGAAACGAGAAAGAATGGCCCACTCACAGGAAAACAATGACAGAAATTGTACCTGAAAAAGAATGGACAATGAACTTTATTTTATTTTATTTTATTTTTTGACCCTGTTTTTCTACTCATCCATCCATACACTGGACAAAGGGGAGTGTGATCCACATGGCCTTTCCAATCACACTGTCACCCCTCATAAGCCAGACAATGAACTTTAAATCAACTGTCTTAAATATGCTAGAATATGCTGAGAGCTAAAGTAAATCATGGGCAAAGAAATAAAGGAAACAAGGAGAACAATGGCTCAACAAATAGAGAATATCAATAAAGAGAAGTTATTAAAAAGAACAAAATAGAAAAGAACAATAACTAAAATGAAAAATTCACTACAGGGGTTCAACATATTTCAGCAGGAAGAAGAATCAACAAACACGAAGGTAGGACAACTGATACTATGTACCTGAGGAGAAAAAAAAAAAGAAAGGAGGAGAATGAACAGAACCTAAGAAACATGTGGGACACCATCAAAGCTATCACCATACTCATTATGGGAGTCCCAGAAGGAGAGGAGCAAGAGAAAGAGACGAAAAGAATATTTGAAGAAATAATGGTCAAAAACTTAAATTTGATAAAGACATGAACCTACGCATCAAAGAAGCGCAACAAACTTTGAGCTTAAAGGCTAAACTTAATGAGATCCACACTGAAACACAATGCAAACTGCTGAAAGGAAAAGAGAGAACCATGAAAGCAGCCGGAGGGAAGCAACTGTCAAATACAAGTGATTGAAATACGATTAACAACAGAGTTGAGGTCAGGAGACAGGGGAAACACATTTCAAGTGGTAAAAGAAAGAAAGAAAAAATGTCAACCAAGAATTCTATATCTGGTAAAAGAATTCTTCAAAAATGAAGGAAAAATTAAGACATTCCCAGATTAACAAAAGCTGAGGTGATACATGCTAGTAGACCAGACCTACAAGAACTGCTAAAGGAGATGAAAGGACACTAAACAGTAACTTGAAGTCATATGAAGAAATAAAATACACTGGGAAAGATAACTATACAGGCAAATAGAAGCCTGTATTATTATATTTTTGGTTTGTAATTCTTGTTTTTTCCTCATATGATTTAAAAGACAAATGCATGAAACAATAACTATAAATCTGTGGTAATGGGCAAACAAAAATACAAAGATGTAATCTGTAACAATAACATAACAGGGAGGGAACAGAAGTATACAGAAGCATAATTTTTGTATACTATTGAAACTAAGTCACTGTTACACCAAACTAGATTGTTACAAATAGGAAAATAGCAGGAAAAAAAGCCATTCCTTATCTTTAAGAGTAAACAGAATAAAATCTTCAATTAAAAGGAAGAGAGTGGCTGAATAAATAAAAAACATGATCCTACTACAGGCTGTCTACAAGAGACATATCCAATGATAAAGAGGCTGAAAATAAAAGAATGGCAAAGGATATTCCATGCAAACAGTAACCAAAAATGAGCTGGGGTGGCTATATTAATATCAGTCAAAATTGAAGTTAAGTCAAAAATTGGTACAAGAAATAAAGGATATTATATATTGATTAAAAGATCATTCCATTAAGAAGATATAACAATTACAAAACATAAATGTATCTAACAACAGAGCCATGAGGTATATGAAGCAAAACCTGACACCCATGAAAAGAAAAAAAGACAATTCTATAGTAATACTCGGGCATTTCAACACCCTACTTAGAATAATGAATGGAATGATAAAGATCAATAAGAAACAGAGGACCTGAACAACACTATACCCACACCAATTAGAATCAACAGACATATAAAGAACATTCCATCCAACAACAGCAAAATATGCATTTTTTTCAAGTGCACAGGAAACATTTTCCAGGATAGACCATGTTAGGCCACATAACAGGTCTTAATAAATTTAAAAAGATTGAAAACATACGAAGTATCTTCTCCAAGCACAATGGAATGAAACCAGAAATGAGAAACAGAAAAAAAACCGGAAAATTCATAAATATGTAAGAATTAAACAACTCTTAAACATCAAATGGGTCAAAGGAGAAATCACAAGGGAAAAATTAAAAAATATTCTGAGACAATTGAAAATGAAAACACAAAACTTACAATATACAGCGAAAACAGTGCTCAGAAGGCAATTTATAGATAAATGCCTACATTAAAAAAGACCTTAAATCAGTAACCTAACTTTACACCTTAATGAACTAGAAACAGAAGAACAAACTAAACCCAAAGCTAACAAAAGGAAGGAAATAATAAAGATAATAGTGGAGTTGAACACAGTAGAATAGAGAAACAGAGAAAAATCAAAACAAAACCAAAAGCTGGTGCTTTGAAAAGATTTTAAAAATGGAAAAACCTTTAGCTACACTAAGAAAAAAAGAGAATAAAATTACTAACATCGGAAATGAAAATGAGGACATTAGTACTGATGTTATAGAAATTAAAAGGATTATAAGAGAATTCTATGGACAATCGTACATCACAAATTAGATGACCTAGATGAAATGGGAAATTTTCTAGATATACAGAAACTGCCAAAACTGACTCAAGAAGAATTAGAGAATGTGAACAGACTAGAAATCTCATAAGTAATGAGACCGAATCAGTAATCAAATACTTCCCAACAACCAAAAAATACCCTAGGACCATATGGTTTCACTGGCAAAGTTGCCAAGCATTTAAAGAACAATTAACAACAATCCTGCTCAAAAAAACAGAAGAGGAGGGAACACTTCTTAACTCATTATATGAACCCACCTTACCCCGATACAAAAGCCAGAAAAAGACACTTTGAGAAAAGAACAGATGAATACTGTTTATGGATACAGATGCCAAAATTCTCGAAAAAACACTAGCAAACCAAATTCAGCAGTATAATATAGGATTATACACCATGACCAAGTGGTGTAACATATGAAAACTGATCAATAAAATATACCACAGTCATAGAATGAAGGGAAAAAAACCCACATAATCACCTCAATTGATGGAGAAAAAGCATTTGACAAAATTTAACACCCCCTCTTGATAAAATCACTCAACAAACCAGGATTATAAGGGAATTTCCTCAATATGATAAAGGGCATATATGGAAAAACCCATAGCTAACATCATACACAATGGTAAAATTCTGAAAGCTTTCTTCCTTAGATCAGTAACAAGACCAAGGTGCCCACTCTCACCTTTCTATTCAACATTGTATTGGATGTTCTACCCAGAACAATCAAGCAAGAAAAACAAATAAAAGGCTTCCAAATATTAAAGGAAGAAGTAAAACTATATTCACAGATAACATGATCTTATATACAGAGAATCCTAAAAAAATCCACACACAAGGAAAATAAAAAAAAAAAGAAAACCCCAACATTTCAGCTAATAAACAAGCTCAACCAGTTGCAGGACACATCTACATGCAAAAATCAGTTGTATTTCTAAACACTAGCAATGAACAATCCCAAAAGGAAATTAAGAAAACAATTCCATTTACAATAGCATCAAAAAGACTAAAATACTTAGGAAAAAAATTTAATCAAGGAAGTGCAAGACATATGCTGAATGTATAAAACACTGCTGAAGAAAATTAAAGATCTAAGTGAAATGGAAAAACATTCTGTGTTCACAGACTGGAAGACTTAATATTATAAAGATGGCAATACTCTCCAAAGTTATATACAGATTCAGTGCAACCCCTATCAAAACCCCAATGGCCGTTTTTTGCAAAAACGGAAAGGCTGATCCTAAAATGCATACAGAATTGCAAGGGACCCCAAATAGCCAGAACAATCTTGACAAAGAATAACAAAGTTGGAAGAATCACATCTCCCGATTTTAAATTTTACTACAAAGCTACAGTGATCAGAACAGTATGGTACTGGCATATAGAAATATAGAACAATGGAATAGAATTCAGAGTCCAGAAATGAACACATGAATCTTGGTGAGTTAATTTTCAACAAGGATGACAAAACCATTCCATAGAGAAAGACTAGTCTCTTCAAGAAATGGTGCTGGGAGAATTGGATAAACATATGTTAAAGAATGAAATTGGGAAGGCGGGGCAAGATGGTGGCATAGAGAGGTGTGGAATTTAGTTAGTCCTCTAGAGCAACTAGTAAATAGTCTGGAACAACTGCTGGGGAAAAACCGTGATTGTCCACACATCGTACACCAGCCTGGAATGGGTGGAATGGCTGAGATTGCAGCATAAAATCTGTAAGTAAAACTGCAGACCCGTGCCAAGAGCCCCTCCCCCCCCCCCCGACCCCATAGCAGGTTGAGCGACAAAACCTCGCTGTTCGAGAAAGCAGTAGTCCCTGTTGGGAGCAAGTGAATATAGCTCAACCTAGCTCTAACAGGGGTTTTAATTAACAAATGTGGACTGCTGAATACAAGCTACCAACATAGACAAACCCCTAACAAGCAGCAAGTACCCTGAAGTCACTCCCAGTAGAGAGGAGGTGGGGCTAATGGAAAAAAATTACAAATGCTTTTGGAGACGACTGTGCTTAGAATATTCCAAAAAGCACGTATCCCAAGAAAAGGAGCACAGAACACCCGGCAATATCTGGCCAGTAGGTGAAACTGGTATCCAGAGACTGGCTCTGAAAAAGGGCTTTCTTTTCCTTTTTTTTCCCTCTCTCAATCTGAGTGGTTCAGTGCAGAAAGCCTCAGGCATTTTCAGCTCACAGCTCTCTGACCCAGGCAGGGGTGGAGTTAACAGAGATAAAGGAATAATTCAAGTGCAGAAGATATCTCCCTAGGGGGTGTATCTTCTCTAAGAGGAGGGAGGTGGGGCCCAGCTCAAGTGCTGGCCCTCCCTTCAGAATTCAGACCCCAGGGCCTGGGGGAAAACAGTCAAAACAGAAACAATTTAAGCTGAGAATTAAAGGGGCCACACCTCTTTACACCAGTGGGGGGTGACAGGCTGACAGGTGCCACCTGCTGGGCAGGTTAGGAAAAGCACAGCATCTATAGGCCTCCTGGGAAAGTCCGTCCATTTCCTAGGACACACCCTCAGGGAAACCTGATACTGAATATTGCCCCCTTCTGAGACCTGAGCCCCTTCTGGTCTGGGAAAATCTGATTGGGGTAATCAAGGAAACCAGATGCCTAGACAACAGAAAACTACAAATCACATTAGGAAAAACGAAGATATGGCCCAGTCAAAGGAACAAACTTATACTTCAACTGAGATAAAGGAATTGAAACAACTAATTATTAATCAAACAAATCTA